>NC_051158.1:20774417-20804417 GCF_013339745.2 Dermacentor silvarum | reverse complement strand
TTTCAATGTTGCGTATTGTCTAAGAAACACTGGCAAAATGCTCATATATATATATATATATATATATATATATATATATATATATATATATGAGCATTTTTTCCCAGATTCAAAGGTTGATATGGCTTGTACGGAGAGTTTGCTTCAATTTCCCAATTACGATTATCCCGCTATAACGAAATAAGCTTAAAAGTTTACTAATTGCATTTGTTAATCAGCAACTAATTACCACGTATCACCCGTCAACCCGTGTTCAGCACCGCTGACGGCACGTCTCCGTAGGAACCGTCCTTTTATACTGCATTTGAACATTTCAATAAAATAAAGCGAATAAGTGAAGGTTGTGGGAAGAGAAAGAGAGCGTCCGTTGTTCTTTCACTGCCAAGATGAAGCGATCAATACCGATGCTGCGTCACTGTACCGCAACGTTAGTCCTTAAATCAAGTATAAATAGCTGAAGCGTGCATGCTTGCAAGGCAACTTTTCAACCATAGATGCAAATTCTCCCATTCAGACTTGAGTCAAGAAAGTACGGGCATTTCGGTGCACCTAACAATGCGAGCTTGCGCGACGCAATTCCTACAAAGCTTCTAGAACGAATTGACTCTAGGCGAGTCTGTGTTCGCATCCGGGAGACAATGAACAGAACGTCTTGAGAGGGCGAAGTGTCTGTCGTTCGTTCTTGCGCAAATGACCTCAATTGTTCTCTGAACCGGCAACGCCTGGTAACGCGAAGCAATCCGCTTGTGTAAACACCACTGAGTGCTTCGGTGACGTTGGCTTTCAGCACGATATCGTACCGACAGGTTCCTTGGAACACCGCGCTTCTTGTCGATTTTCGACTATACGACAATTTTGTTGTCGAAGAGGCTCGTTTAGATTGTATGGATGAGCGCGTGGTTCTTGCTTGGAACATTATGATGGGCGAAATTTGTGGCTTGTTTTCACGAACGCGGCGTTTAGGCCATGGTTCTTCAGAGATGAATCAATATGTTGCGACGATTGTTCTGTACGTCTAACATGTTGTGCGACTCGTTTGTTATCTTCGCATAGCAGCTATGCCGGTAAGAGCAATATATATATATATATATATATATACAGGGTGTCCCAGCTATCACGCAGCACGATTTAAAAAAAGAGGAACGGCGTTACGCGGAGCAAACCTAGTGCGTATTGTTTCCAGTACAGTGGAGTAGCCGCCAGTAATTTTTTCGTTACTGAGATTTAATTAGGTAATCGTAATTAATGATCTAACTCGAGAAGTACTGTCCTAATTATCAAAGTTTTAATGAGAAAGTTGTAGAGCAACATCAAAAACTCCCGATACAGCTTTCTGTTGCTCAATATGGGCTACATAAAAGTGTTTTTCCGAGCGTGAAAGAAGACCGCGAATATACGCAAAGTGCCTCGAGTGGCCAGTCGCGCGGCAATTCTGCGTGTATTCGCTGGCTTCTTTCACACCCAGTAAACACATTTATCTAGCACGTATTGAACAACAGAAAGCTGTATCGGGAGTTTTTCATGTTGCTCTACAACTTTCTCATTGAAACTTTGATAATTAGGACAGTACTTCTCGACTTAGATAATTAATTACATTTACTAATTAAATCTTAGCAACAAAAAATTACTGGCGGCTACTTCTTAGTACTGGAAATACGCACTAGGTTTGCTTCGGGTAACGCCGTTCCTCTTTTTAAAATCGTGCTGCATGATAGCTGGGACACCCTGTATATATATATATATATATATATATATATATATATATATATATATATATATATATATTTATATACATAGAAAGAGAGAAAAAGGAGGAAAGGCCGGGAGGTTAAGCAGATGCGAGTTTCCGGTTCACCTTTCATTGGGGTGCGGCAAATAGGGGTTGAAACGAGGACAAATATATATATATATATATATATATATATATATATATATATATATATATATATATATATATATATATATGTGTGTGTGTGTGTGTGTGTGTGTGTGTGTGTGTGTGTGTGTGTAGGGTGTTATACAATTAGAAAGAGGGGGATGTGAAAGGTTAACCGAAAGATAAATGCAGGCCGGCGGAACACAAGAAACGCAGTACGGCCTTCTGATCCAACGATAAGACCCGTCGACGTTGTAGAACCCTTTCCTCCGACAGGGACAGGTCGTCCAATTAGTGGACCTCGGTGGAGAGCGATTGTCTCTGCACACTGTATACTGCGGGCACTGGCACCGGACATGACGTATGGCTTACTCGTCGCCGCAGTGGCCGCAGGCGGCGGTGTCGGCCACTCCTATGCGGAACGCGTAGACATTGGTAAACGCGACGCCCTACCTTAGCCTACACAAAAGGGTCGCGTCTCTTCGGGGAAGTCTTAATGGGAGTCGAAGGTGGAAGTCGAACGCACGCACGAAGTGTGGCTCATCCCATTCAGAAAAAGTGTTGCATTTGCGTGCAAGCATGGTGGACCATCCTTGGAGCGTCTGTCCTAGAAAGCGGGATTGATAGGTGGCATGTCTTCTGCATCCATGGGCTAAACGGGCAGCTTGACTGGCACGTTCATTGCCGATATCATACAGGTGTCATGCTACAACTATATCTTCTAGAACCAGACTACATATTCACTCGCTGTGAGAAGAAAAAAAATCTCAGCCCCCTATAACTGCAGATCAAACACTTTTTACTCCTCCTTCCCCCCTCCTCCCAAATCAATGAGACAATGAAACAGTCTATCAAATGATATAGTAAATGTGTCAAATAACGAACTCTTCTAAGTTGTTATATCGCTCCTGTAAAACAATTGTATGGGCTGTATCTCCTGAAAACCTGTTTGTTTCCCCTTAAACTTGCATGTCTTTCTCTAAATGCTATTGTAGTGCTTTTGCTTGCGAGTATATCTGTGCAAAAAGCTCTTCTGTTTTATTGCGATAGCAATTATATGGACACTCCAAGCGGATTTCTGCTGTCGGCGTTGCCGTCACCGTGAGGTTCCGTATAAAGTCCAATGGCTATGAAATCGTCGCCGCGCGTCGTATGGTGTATGTGCGAGTGAAAGCGTGCGAGGGACGCGAGCTCTATACGCCAGCTGACGTCATCCCAGCAAAACTTATCACTATCGAGTTCAAAACTATTCTCACTTGTTAAGTAAGAAGCAACCTGGAGTCGGGCATTATGTCTGACATTATGTAGTAGTACCAGCAGACCCATTTTCTCCTAGCAATACACGTCCGTATACTGCCCACCAGCTCTATACCGCAGCTGACGTCATCCCAGCAAAACTCACCACTATCGAGTTCAAAACTATTCTCACTTGTTAAGTGAGAAGCAACTTGGAGTCTGGCATTACGTCTGACAGTATGTAGCAGTACCAGCAAACCCATTTTGTCCTAGCAATACACGTCCGTATACTGCCCACCAGCTCTATACCGCAGCTGACGTCATCCCAGCAAAACTCACCACTATCGAGTTCAAAACTTCTTACTTGTTAAGTGAGAAGCAACTTGGAGTCTGATGTTACGTAGTAGTACCAGCAGACCGATTTTCTCCTAACAACACATGCACGTCCGTATACTGCCCACCAGCTCTACCACAGCTGACGTCATTCCAGCAAAACTCATCACTATCGAGTTCAAAACTATTATCACTTGTTAAAAGCAACTTTGGCGGAGCTTTTGGTTAAGGGCCTTCGGAGCCGCTGTGTAAATTCATGGGAACGGAGAAATCGTGTTGGTCGGCATCGACTGTACCGAATGTGAGGAGGTTTGTTGCGTTAAAAAACTAAGAAAGAGAAAAGAAAAGTGAATGTTTGGTGACTTGAGCCGGATATCTTACTTAAGCGGTTAACATTTTTACAAAAAATGAAAAATTGAGAAAAACAAACAAAAGCAAACAGAGGCATCAAGTTTACAACTTCATAACTCATCATGCCGCAGTTGTGTGAAGCGCACCTAATAAAATACACCCAAAACTGGCACAATTGACGCATTTGTACAGTGCTGTGAAATATAGCACTAATTTGTGAGTAGGGCTTTTGCGAAGCCTTTGTACGCACTAAAGATTTCTGGTAAGCTGTCAACTAATGTTTCTAATTTATTCGCTTGAGAGGCCCTATAGGAGAGGCAGTTTACGACACTGCGATATTTGTTTTCGGTGCGGGCTTACAGACTTGTACACTTGTACCTGAATTTTTTTTATTCAAGCTTACCTATTTCCGACAATATTTGTAAAGAAATTTTAGAATATAGATCAATGTTGTGCGTGCTGCAGTCGGTAGAGCTAAGCTTATCTCCTAAACGCAACAAATTTTATTCAAGTCGGTCCAGTGGTGGAATTTTAAGAGTATTCATGCATTTAGATGTATTCGAATACTAGTAAAACGGGAGTTGTCTTCGAGGTAGTGCTTCATAGGTAAGAAACAAGCTGAATATTGCTTTGGCTCTTCCTGATAGATTTATTTATTCACTTATTCATGTATTTATTTATTGTGTCTACGTAATTAAGTAGTTTTATACGATTTTCATTGAACATTATCTATAGGATCTATGCAAGCTATTCATATACGATTCAAGGAAGACGTAGGGAGCTAAATTAGCTTAGAAGAAATCTAACAGGGTGTAAAGTTTTGCACTTTGTTTACTCTACTGGCCTCAGTGACCGATTGTGAAGTGTTGGACAACCGCACGTGCTCATACTGCGAGTACTTTCTTCCCTCTCTCTCGTTTTTTTTCCATCCCTTTAAACCCCTTCCCCCGTGTAGGGTAGCAAACCCTACACTGGTTAACCTCCCTGCCTTTCCTTTCTTCTTTTTTCCTCCCACTCCTCCTCTAATAAGCAGCCTTGTCAATTTGTCGTCTGGTGTTGTGCAACACGTTGCTTTTGCGAAGACGCACACTTATTTTGCGTAGTCATATGCGTTCGCGTACCGAGACACAATGCCAAATACAGCGCAATAATGCCGTGTGTCTGACATTATGTAGTATGCACCAGCATATCCATTTTTAGGGGCGAAGCTCCTTAGGGTGTGGGTCTGTCCCTCCTCTGTAGTACTAGTAGTCCTCGTAGTAGGTAGCCACGTCTACTTTTATGAGAAAAAAAATTCCGAACGAAAGTTGTGTCCGTAGCGGAATCGAACCAGGGACCCCTCGCTTCCGACCGCGCGGCGTTAGCCCGCTACGCCACGAAGCGCACATGGACACACGCCCCACGATGGCAATAAATACCCAACATTAACGAAAGACTGCGCGTTTCTAACGCGTTTGTGCTAGCGCGTTACGGCCCGTGTAAGAAGCTGGTGTAAGACGCTGTGGCCTCTCCGCCTTACCCCCGTATTCATAAACGCTGATGGCGTCGGCAAACGCGGTGCACGTTCCGGCATTTGTAAATGGCTGCGTAAGACGCTGTGGCCTCTCCCCCTTACTAGAGAGTACTGCACGTTTCTAACGCGTTTGTGCTAGCGTCCCCTTAAGCGGGAGATGGTGCAATTATATAGGAATGACGTCACATATGGCGCGTGTCATTGGTGGAAGTGACTCGTTCGATTTTGTGCGGCGAGACTGGGCGAATTACACGGAAGATTCACGGTTTACCGATGATTCCCTCCGGAGCTTCGCCCACTCATCATCATTCACCCCGTGGATATGCGGTGTTTTTTTTTTCCTACTCACAGACAAGCTGCATCAAAAATGCCAGGAGCTCGAAAACATTAACAGACAGTCGGGAACGACGCTGACCAAGGCGGATGTCGAAGCCATAGTAGATGCAAGGTGCCTGATATTTCAAGAAGCCTTTATGAACAACATTCACGCCACGATGGAAAAAATCGTCCAATCAGCAGTCTAAAAAACAGCCGCAACCTTCGAAAACAAGATCGCCACGCTAAACGCCAAGATCGATGGGATCGCGCCACAGCTCAACAATTTTATCGCGCATGTAAAGAAAAACTATGTCACCAATGCACAACTCGACAATTCGCGCCACACGACTCGGAAGAAAGCGCGGGCGAACAGCCACAGCGACTCTCGCTCCATCTCGCCCACTCGCGATCGCCGACGCGAATTCGAATCCATCGACGATGGCGACCATTAACCACAAGGCGAAGAACCAGCATTCAACTATACGCATATGGCAATGGAACTGTCGCTCGTACCGCCCTCGACACGCAAGCCTGCAAGAATTCATCAAGCTGAATCAACCCGACGTCATAGCACTACAAGAAACCAACACGCAGAATGTCCGACTGCAAGGATACACCACTTATGCACACACCCAACGCACTGCCATACTGGTCAAGAAAACTCTCACGGCGCAAGAACACGACATAGAAAACACCCAGACAGAACACACCCTAATCGAGGTTTTACCGGAACGAAAGACGCAGAAAAGCCTATTCGTGGCCAGCGTGTACAGCCCCCCTCGGGACCAGTTACCGGACTTCGATCATTTTTTACGAAAACTCAAGAAGTCCACGAATGGCCACCAAGTCGTAATAGTGGGGGACTTCAACGCCTCGCACACGGCATGGGGCTATCATACCACCACGAGGAAGGGTGCTAGAGTGCACGATGCCGCCCAACAACACAGACTCACCCTCTGGAATGATCCTCTCCAGACCACGAGAATTGGAAACAGCGTCTCCAGGGACACAAACCCCGATCTTACTTTTACGGCGGACGTCCCCTGGGCAGAGTGGAGTCGGCTTCCGGAAACCCTAGGGAGCGATCACCATATCCTCCAAATAGATGTAGCACACACCCGTAGACAGACCAAGACCGGAATTGCACGACTAACTGAATGGAAATCCTTTAGGGACAACCTAGATTCAGGAGCAACTGTAACCGACATTGACGAGTGGCTCAAAAATGTGCTAGATATAGCAGAACGCCACACCAAGGTCATACAACTTGATGCCGATACGCCCGCGGTTGACGCGCACCTTCTCCACCTCTGGGAAGCCAGAAGTGCCCTCCTCAAGAGATGGAAGCGACAAAAGCTCAACAGAAAGCTAAAGACACGCGTCGCTCTCCTTACCAAGCAGGCTCAGGAATATGCGGACCAAATCGCCAGGCAGAACTGGCACGCTTTCTGTGACAAGCTACAAGGGACTCTGAGCACCAAAAGGACATGGCACCTCCTACGCGCACTCCTAGCCACGGAACCTACCAAAGCGGAACAGAAGCAACATCTCCACAGACTTATCCACAACCACGACGGGTCAGAGGAACACCTCCTCCGAGAAGTACAAAAGAAGCTCTGCGGAGATGCACCTTCTCGCGCGTCAACTAGCAGCAACGTATACGCTGGAAAACCGAATCTAGAACTCGACCGACCCTTCACGCAGGCAGAACTCCACGTAGCCCTAGCCAAGCTGACTAGAAATACCAGCCCCGGCAAAGACCGGATTGCAAACAAGCATTTACGCAACCTACCGCAGCAGGCCACTGCGGCTCTCCTCCGGTACTACAACGAGTGCTGGGAGAAAGGAGAACTGCCTGCTGTATGGAAGCACTCGGAGATCACTATGATACCCAAGCCCAACAAGCCTCTCAGCTTGGAGAACCTACGCCCGATCTCCCTCACCTCGTGCGTGGGAAAGCTCTTCGAACATATGGTGCACGACCGCATTACCCAGTACCTCGAAGATAACGGTCACCTACCAGACACCATGTTCGGCTTCAGGCAGCACCTTTCAACGCAGGACGTACTCTTACAACTGAAAGAAGGCCTCCTCGATCACCTTAACAATCGAAGCAAGTACTGCATACTGGCAGTAGACGTCAAGGGAGCCTTTGATAACGTCAGTCACGACGCGATCCTCCACAACCTCGAAGGCACCGGCTGCGGCACTAGGACCTACGCGTACGTCCGAAACTTTCTGACAGACCGCACGGCAACCGTCGGGATCTGTAACATCCGCAGCGAAAGCTTCCAACTTCCAAACAGAGGCACCCCGCAAGGGTCGGTCATCTCACCGCTACTCTTCAACGTGGCTATGATCAAGTTACCCAAACTCCTCGAGACCATACCAGATCTGCATCACGCGATGTACGCTGATGACATCACGCTCTGGACCAGAGCTGCGAACATTGGAAGGCAAGAAACCGCCCTACAAGAAGCCGTAAACACCATCGAAAGCTATCTCCAAAACTGTGGCCTCCGCTGCGCCCCCGAGAAATCTGAGCATCTCGTCCTGAAAGCAAGAACGAGAGGCAGGCCACCCAGCTACGAAGAGCCCGACCCCTGCGTCACCCTCAATGGGACGCCAATCCCGAAAGTCGATACGCTACGAATACTGGGACTCCTTATTCATAAGGACGGATCCGGAGCGGCCAGCCTACCAAGACTACAACGCACCCTTTCGCAGCTCACGCACCTCGTCAAGAGGATCTCAAGCCAAAGAAGCGGCCTCAAGGAGCAAGACACGCTCAGAATAATACAAGCACTGCTCACCAGCCGCATCACATACGGTATGCCGTACCTGGCTTTAAAGAACGCAGAGATCGAAAAGATCAACATCATGATAAGGAAGGCAATCAAAGTCGCCCTGGGACTCCCCCCCATGGCTTCTACTACACGTCTCCTTAAGATGGGCGTCCACAACACGTGGCAAGAGCTCGCTGAAGCGCACAAAAACAGCCAACTGGAACGACTCAAGCTTACACCCACCGGGAGATCAGTACTCCGACACCTGAACTACAGTGAGACGTACGTCGCAGACACGGACAAGAAAGAACGAATTCCATCGGACGTTCGAGAGTCCCTCTGCATTGCACCCATCCCGCGCAACATGCATCCCGTATACCACAAGAGTAGAAGGCAAGCTAGAGCCAACGCCATCAAACGAAGATTCAAGCAAGACCCAGACGCCCGCTACACCGACGCGGCCAAGTATCCGCATCGAAACGCATACGCTCTCAGCGTCGTAGACTCCCGAGGCCGCGAGTTAGCATCGGCAACCGTCAAGGCACGCAACCCGGAAACGGCGGAAGAAGCGGCAATCGCTCTCGCCACCACCACATGCACAGACGCAGCAGTCATTTTCACCGACTCTCAGGCCGCCTGTAGAAATTTCTCGAGGGGCCGCATCTCGGCTGATGCACTCAAGGTACTGCAACGACGTAGCACTCCGCTCCCGTACACCTGCGTAACGTGGGTACCCGGACACGAGGGGCTAGAGGGGAACGAAGCGGCCCACACCGCTGCCCGCGAGCACGTCAGCCGGGCTCCCCTCGCCCCACACGCCCTCCGACCCGCGGCAGAAGAGGTGGAAGCCGTACCCAACAACTATTCGGCGATATTGCAACACTACAGGCTCGAGCGCCGCGTGTACCCTCCACCGCACCCAAACCTCGGCAAAGAAGAAAGCGTGGTCCTCAGACGCCTACAAAGTAATACCTACACACACGGCACTATAATGCACCGCCTCTACCCGACATCCCACAGCTACCTCTGCCCACTATGCAACGTCCCCGACACCCTGGCACACTTGCTCTTGGAATGCCCGTGGCATGAAGACAGCGAAATGCAGCCGGAAATGGACGCTAACAGAGCACCACAAGCAAACGAAGACCACCTGTTTGAAACGTGGGAGGCCAAGCTCACCCTCGGGGACCTGGAAGACCAACGACAACTCGTCGCCAGGGCCAAGAGGGCAGCCAAAGCCAGAGGGTTCCTGGACTAAGGAACCTTCCCACCTCAGGGTGATACCGGGCCTCGCTCGGGACACTGTTTCAATAATAAACGTTTCTCTCTCTCTACCAGCACACGTATTCCCTGTTAAATCTTTTTCCCATGTAAACTTCTGGCCGTCCACAAGCGATTATTTGAAACAAACAAACAACAAACAACAAACAAACAAACAACAACAAACAAACAAACAAACAACAAACAAACAAACAAACAACAAACAACAAACAAACAAACAAACAAACAAACAAACAAACAAACAAACAAACAAACAAACAAACAACAAACAAACAAACAACAACAAACAAACAAACAAACAAACAAACAAACAAACAACAAACAAACAAACAAACAAACAAACAAACAAACAAGGTTATAGGCGGTGAATTTCCACGGCGCATGGCTATAACGCGAATGCGTGACGTAGGACATGGAGGAAAGGCTTGACAACAACAAGCGTTGTCCTCTCTCTCTCTGTGTTCTGTGTCTTGCAATTGCGTTGTACCCGCACGCCATGGGAACAAACAACCAAACAGCACACAAACTGACAAACCAACAAAAACAAGCAAACAAAGTCCGAGACTAACTGCATCAGAACGGATCGAGGAAAAACACCAAACCTGAAGCCTCGCCTAAAAATTGCGTTGTGGGCGCTGCACGGTTACAGCGTTTAGCGGGCGCCCACGCCGAACGGAAAGCCGGATCGTAATCAGTTTTACCTTCCGGTAAACAGAGTGCGCGCCCTTCGCCAAAAGGCTCGTAGCGCTGTATATACCAGAGGCGACAGCGCAAAGTGGCCGGAAAAAATCTTCGAAAGGGTCCGACACGGGTTTGCAAGCTTCCAATGCGATCTAATCAAGCAGTGCAGGCGGGAAGCGCGAGCATCATAAAAAGTTCTGTTCAGTTTCTGTTGACTCTCAATGAAACCGTATTGAGAATATAAGGGCCTGTGGCAGCAATTTTGCGAGACAAAGGTAAATTGGACCGGAGTCCTTGCAAAAAACTCACGAATGATATTCAACTGCATTTCGACAGAAGTTCCGTTGAAAGCAAACGTAATTCAACGTGAAGACAACAGAGCTGGTATGAACGACTGCTGTAAGGGAAGCGCGCGCACTGTTTTTGATGTGACTGCGATGCAGACGACAAGCAGACGGCATTCACTGCTTCCCTTTACTACAATGTTCGCATCGATTGTGTTCGTGTTCGTTGTTTGAAGCAAGTGCTTGCGCGACACTCAATACAATCTCAACTAAAGTTACGATGAAACAAACAGTAATTTAATGGGAAGATAACAAAACTTATACAAATGACTTCTGTAAGGGAAGCGTGCACTGTTTATGGCGTAAACACGATCCAGATGACAAGCAGACGAGATGCAGACGACAGGCAATATTCATTGCCTTTCTTTACTACTTCGTTCACTTGTATTCGTTTTTGTTGCTGTTCTGAGAAACCAGGTCGCAGATTTGATTCCGGGCCCAGGAGGCTGAATTAAGACCGAATGCAAGTGAATAAATAAATGAACACAGCTTGACTTGGCTAGTCTAGGAGAATATTATCTCCAGAGTGTTATAGAAATTTCAAAAGTAGCTGGCTTGTATGCTAAACGAACTTTAGTGTTAGTGTAAACAGCGAAATGTAAACTGTTTTGTACGCTGGGTGAACCGCGCCTGCCAACCTTAGATACGCAGTTTACATTTAATGTACGAGCTGTCTGGGGTACTCGGAAATCACGCTGCTTGATGGCGTAGTTGCTTGCGGCATGAATTCCAAGCTAATCAATCAGGGAAGCGAGAATAAATAGCGGGCACGTAAAACACCGTAGCAACACGATTGGCTCTCTAAGAAACTATTTTGAAAGTGGGATGATTTTTGACGAAAAGTCCGGAGAAAAGGCCTTCTCGGGTCGGTTGGAGTCAGTGTTCGTACTTGTCTGCTCTGGAGTGCTCGCAATTTCATTGGCGAGAAAAGGACGTCTATTGCACGTCCCAGAAAGTTTTTATTTACATCTTATTTATTTTCTGTTGGATTGTTGCCGCATTTCGTTTGCTGTACAGAGAAATACTGAACGGCAAGAATGTGTCTTAACGAGCTGTGGATTAGAATCTTTTTGAGCGCGGACGAAGAACTTACGATTGCGAACTGACACGCGATTTTTTTTTTCATTTATTCGGGCAACGAAACCCACGCAATGTTGTCTAGTGAAAATTTCAAAGAACGTGTCAGTTTTATTCTCAGAAGACGTCGGCGATCTATTCAACGCCTGAGAACTGCGAAAACATTAAAAAAAGAAAGAAAAACTACCAATCGAACGTGCATGCTGGATTCTATGTGAATCGAAGTTATCGTGAAGCGGTCAATTAAACGCTATATAGTACTACAAAATACGATGTGTACAGCTGTCCTTATGTTATTTGTATGCAACGTGCAATGTCATCCAATCTTTTATGCACCGCGCAGGACTCAACCGTAACGTTCGTGCCTATGCACTACACGGTTGACAAACTATGCCGAAACGCAACCACCAGTTCAGTTTGTGAGACATCACACTGTGACACGTCGGCAATATTTGATCCTTGTTGTGATGAGAATGGTCTATGGTCTGTGGACCTTGCTGCATTCTGTGGAGGTGGATGACAGAAAGAAAGACGACACGCGGGCATTACACTCCTGATGTCACAGTACAAATATGTAAGTGCATTTAAGTGTTGTACACCCTTTGTGTCACGGTGCGACATTGTATGAGATTGAGCGGCCAGGAATGGGCACACCTACCCAGTAGGCGGAGAATTGAGGTAGGCCAAATAAAAAAAAAGAAATTCAATGAAACCGGTGAATATTGTGCGCTATTTCATTAAGAGGTCGTGTGCATTAGAGATACCTATTAGGCGACTTTATGCGTACATGCCTTGTGTCGTTATTCGTACCTTAATTACGCTCAACAAAGATGGGCGCACTTTGGAGATCAACTTTCAGTGGTTATATATAGGCAGGTGCGCAGGTAACCACAAGCTCGAAACCGTGGTTTCGAGCTTGGTTAATAGGTAATGAAAGCTTTGCCTTAAAAAAATGTAATGCGAAATACCTGCTAAGAGGCAAGTTCACCGTTATACTGTAGTGCTCAGACTAATTTTACAAACGTGACCTGAGCTAGGCAATACCACATATGGCTGTTGCTCTCCCTCACCTGGTGTTTGTAACTTTGAGCTGAACACTACGGTAAACCTGAACCGAAGTAGCTAATAGACAAAACCGTTAATTGACAAGTTCACTGGTCTGATCAGGAAAAAAATGATTGAGTAGGCTCATGCTAATTAGGAGACTTCTGGTACACAAACCTTTACCTGTCAGCGACGCTTTGAAAGGTGGGCCTTATCAAAGGCGAGTTGATGTCGCATCCAAAATTGGTTGAAGTGAACTTCGAAGGGATGCCAGAGGGGAGTAATAAGGTTAAGCAGCGTGATCAAATTACGCCTCCGCAATAGCAAGGCGGCCGTGTTCTTACGGCGAGAAGAAGCTCGGCAAGCAAGGAAAGAGGCACTAGCGAAAGACAGGCGCCCACGCCACCCTTAAATAGGTCGTGCGCCAGCCCACCATGACGTCATAGATTTGAGCAGACGTGACCTCTGGCCTGATCGGGTGCGGGTACAAATTGTTTATCGGCACAGAAGGACTGCGTCGTAGTATAAACGATTCAAAGACTCCATCTATAGCTGGTTTCTAGAACTCATCCCGCACCGAAACGGCCACGATACTATAGTCAGTGACACCTAAACATTTCAGAAGAGTAACAATTTGGGCCAGTTGGTGAAGCATACTTGAATACGGTGAAGGGCAATACACGGAACCGAAGAAAGACGAGAGAGTGACTGAGAGTGCCCTGGGCGCATGCGCGCGTTGCTTGCAGTAGACCCCCTAACAAGTTTAAATGAACATTCACAGTTATTAGCAGCTAATACAGCAAAATTGCGGCCACTGAGCAAGTCAAAATTAGTTTCGACGTTTCGGAGCGCATACGGATACCTTGTTCACAAAAGCGTTTACAAAATTGTTCACTAAATTGTTCACGAAACGTTCACAAAATTGTTCACAAAGTCGTTCACAAGATTGTTCGCAATGTTGTTCACAAGATAAGTCACAAAATGTTCACAAATGTGTTCACAAGATTTTGTGAACAAGGAACCCGTACGGGTTCCAAAACCTCGAAACCAATTTTGACTTGGTCAGTGACCGTAATTTTGCTTTATTAACATACTACCTAACCAGACGAGCTTTCGTTGAACCCTTGACTACTTATCAGCAGCGCTCGTCCTTCTGTCTCATCTTTCTTTCGGCCTGCATATTGCTCTTCACCGCACTTATGAATCCCAAAATATCGTTGGCAAAAAACACCGCAGTCCAACTCGAACAGAATCTGTATAGACGACCCATGCAGTGAATTACGCTCACTCATTTCCGTGACGTCATGGAGGAGGCGAACTACCTTTAATTTGGGCGTGTCTCGGGAACTATGTTTTTCTAACGCGGATGCACAGAGAGCTGGTGCACTGCAATTCTGTGGGCGGGGCTTGTATTAACGCGATAACGTTAAGGGCCCCGTGTCGCAGAAAATCCGACGTCGGCGTTGGTCTCGGTGTCGGTGTCGGCTTCGGCGTTAAGCATCGGCGTCCTACGGAAATAATCATGCAGAACCACATCATCGCGAACCACCCCGGCCACACAGGCCCTCCGTGTGGCGCAAGGCGTTAGTGAACAAAAATTGAATTTCTTGAAGTAAAATCCGTCAGAAAAATTGTAAAGTACGACTTAACCACAACATACAGGCGTGATAGCGTCGGATTGTAATTTGAATATACGAGAAAGAAGCCTGATAAGCAGCCAGGGATCTTTCAATGCTGTCGCGTTCCACTCTTAAAGGCGAAGCTTAAGCGTCCTCCAAGTCTGATGGTGTTCCGTTGTACTTTGGTTCTAGGCAACATTGAGGGGAATGTTGAAAACCGAGCCTTTCTAAATTTTGGACGCGCGCGCCTAGGGGCAACAGTAAAATAATAAAAAAGTCCTAAAGCATTCACATTTTGATATAAGACTGCTTAAATTGCTCCCGTAAAAAAGTCTCCCCAGCAATGTATTTGTGTTTCAAAGTGAAGCGGAGTTTCAGGGGATCAGTGTAAGCTTGAGCCGTTATTTAGTAGCGATGCCTTATGACTTGTTCTATACTAGTCTTATAATCCACCGCTCACAGCCGGCTGATTCCGTTGATAACGCGAGCGCACCGTCGCTCTGACCGCACCGTCGCTCTGACCGCTGACAAAGCGCGATAAGCGCGAAAAGGCATTAACACCGGAAAGACATTGCTACAAAATACCGGCCTTGGTCTTTATAAGCTGGCTTTCTCACGTTATGGGTTGCAGTGAAGCCTACTCATCAAGAAAAATGGGATGCGAACGGAGCTATCGCGTTCCACTCTTAAAGGCGAAGCTTAAGCGTCTTCCAATTCTGGGATTCTTTTCTGCGATGTCACAGTGATATAGCGGGGCTGAGGTTTCAGCGCGACGAAACGGGATTGTGTGGCCTTAAGATTTTTCAGTAGCAATCATCGATTTATCGCCAATTGAATGACAACAGAGTTTTTGACAGAATACCTGCATGAAGTGATCCCGCCGTGGCGGCTCCGTGGATATATGACGTTGCGCTGCTGAGCACGGGGGCTTGGGTTCGAATCCATGCCACGGCGGCTGCATTACGGTTGGAGCAGAGTGCAAAAATACACCTTAAAGAAACCCAGGGAGTCAAAATTAATCCTGGGATGTCCACCACGGCGTCTCGTAATGCACTGCCCCCCCCCCCCCCACCCTCTCCCCCCTCAGTTTTGTGACGTTATAAACCACAATTTACTTTACTAACAGTCTGAAATGATCTAGTATCGACCTTCAGCGTCCATGTTTTAGAAGTTTAGCGCAATGACTGATGCTGAACGAACGAAAGACACATGCTCGCCCAGTTTGCTATTTGTCAGCGTCCGTTTAATTCTGTTTGAGCTGTCTGACGAACAATAGGGATAAAGTACCTTTGTCTAAAAGCCTTAGCTTACTCCTTCTCGCTGAGGCATTAGCATTTTAAGCTCATTACCACTTCACTATAGACATCGCTCAAAAAAGCTCCCAAGTATATTGTTACAATTCGAAACAGTGAAACACAGAAGGTATGACGTCACTAAAAAACAGTCGGAACACGAGGACGAGGACACGAGGACTGTTTGGACACTTCGTCCAAACGGGCACGATGCGAGAAGGTACCCTTTGAATTGTGACAGCAATTCAATGTACATTTAATGTGAGTTTTCGCCGTCGCCGTGATGTTACGTATAAAGTTCGAGTGTGACCAGAATGAGCGGCCTCGCACGCCGTGTGCTGGGGGAGCCGATAAGGATGGCGCCTTGATGCGCGCCGTCTTCCCGCGCGCTCAATGTTGGTGCGCGGGTCACGCGATCAAGGTCACGCAATCAAGGGAGCGCTATAGGGCTCGAGCTAGAGTCGCACTTTCGTCTTTCGAGCGAAACTGCGACCTTTTTTTTATGTACACCGCATATCTTACACTTTTAGATGCAACATGGTTGCGATGTCTTACGGCATCTCCTGTACGATATCCTAAAAAATCACGAAAGGCCGTGAATTCAAAGTAACATTCCTTCAATTCGGCCGCCTGCAGAGCACAACGTTTCCCCGTATTCCGCCGCGTACAAAAGCACCTATTACCGCTACGGAAACATTCATGCTCAGACAAAGTTCCGGCGACCGCGTTCACGTTTGGGCATGCCTGCACGGCTGCCCTTCAACACAGGCGAAATAAAACAAATGTACGAAGCAAGTATAAACAACAAATCTACCGCTCCGCAGGGATTTATTCCAAACAAACCGGTCGCCCGTGAAATCTCATCACCGAGCGGAAGGCTTATGACTTTCAATGGGTCTGCCCCTGGTCGCCCCACTCCGACGGCAGGGAAAAATTGTCGCACCCCCTATCTTGAGTTGACTCTACGTATTCGTAATCTTCTTTTCTTTTTCTTTCCTACTCTTCGTCGACATATTGAACTGCTTCTGTCTACATTGTCACCGCGGGGATCGGGAGTCGTTGGAGCGGATGATAGAGAAGCGAAATGGAACCGAGAGACGCTCCTACACTTTCCTCGAGCAACTTGCTGGATCCTCCCGTGCGCGCCCGAGGCTTGGAAAGAAAACAATTAAGGAACGCGCGCATTCGCGCGTTCCGGAGAGGCGATACGGGCGCGTACACAGTTCATATTCCGACACGTGTACGTTGGCGAGCAAGCCTTTCTTCGGGGATTCCAGCAGCTGCGGGAATGCCCGGAGAGGCGGAACAGTTTTGTCAATTTCGAGGCATGAGGTTGACTACAAGAGGAGAAAATGAAATCCAAACTTTTAACAGCGGAGCCGTTTAAGGTCGAGGTATATCCCTACGGAGCGATGGTGTTCGCAATTTAGAGCGAAGTGGAGAGAGTGCGAAATAAGGAGAGGAGGTGCAGAGAGAGAAATAGAGAGACAGACAGAGAGCGAGAGAAATAAAGAAATAAATAAAACAATAAACTTTCTTTGCGAGGCGTGTTTCGAGCCCGGGTACCCACAGTCTGAAGGCGAGTGTCCTAACCACTAGGCTGTACACCCACCTTTCTTTTTCTTCATTGCATGTAATTATTAGTAGTTTTATGCGAAAATTAGTTCCGTTACATTTATACACGCATGAAAAAACAAATGCAAACACGCTACGCAGTCCAATGAAAGTTCAAACATCGGGCAAATAAACGCAAGCGTCCAGACACCCACGCTTGCAGAACACGCATTTACGGGAACCCCACGATTGAGTTGTACCGACGATTGTAACACAACTTGCTATGGGCGAGAGAAAGCGAAAATGAAAGCGAGCGAGAGGGAAAGATAGTGAAAGAGAGATAACTCAGAAAGAGAAACACAGATAGAGAGAAAGAGAGAAAGGGAGAGAGCCGGGATTTGGACACGGCTATACTCACGGTCCGAAGGCGGGCGTCATACATACCCACTACGTCATACCCACTACGTCATACCCACTACGTCATACCCACTACGCTGTACACCCACGCTTGTGGAGCTCCACTGTTTTATCAGATTTCACAAGCGTGGAACTAGCTTAATTTTTTTTTAATTTGTAACCACAAGCCCGATGCCGTTGATACGTGGCGTCACATATTTCAAATTATTTCACATTTTGGGCCATTGTGGTATGCCGTAAAAGGTCTTGAAACTTGCTAAGCTCAGTGCTTGACTCTCTTAGAGTATATAATGTAGTCCGTCTTTACCTATCAAATATTAACTAGGCCCCGGCAGGCGCCCTCAGACTATGTGAAGTCACGGTGGCTTGGTTGCGGAAACTTGATGGCGGTGTCGCCACTTGTACTTCGTTATTGCGTCTTTTTCTGGCTTACTAAGCATTAGTCCTAGTACTAAGAGGCTTAGTCCCTTTTTGGAGAGAGCGAACCCAGAAGTCGCAACTGCGTTAAATCTTGCGAATATGTCCCACCTTCTTTTTTCGTCATTGGCCGCCCGTCTGCGTAGTCATCTTATTTCGTGCGCGGCGAAGCACACCTTATTCTGCAACGTCGTATACGTCTGCATGAATAGATGAAACGGGGTCCCCTTTTTTTTTCGAAAGTGGAGATGATGAATTAGATTTCGAGTGAGAAGGAAGCAGTCATGGTGTTTTTTTTTTTTTTTTTTTTTATAGAGGCAGGTCAGCAACACGGCTAAGCGCCGAGTTAGAGTCGCGACTTACTCGCGCACATATTTCTGCGCCCTTAATGATCAGGCGGCGTGTCTTTCGTAAAGATTACATTTTGCAAATTCTCGTAGGCTAAGCTCTTCGAGAGAAGGTTGATCCGTGTTTTCGTTTCCCCAAATACCGCACTGCCCCAGAATTTACGTCGTATATCTCGCTGGTTTATCTCTTTTCTAGAGCGAACTATATTATTTTATATTTCTGCACAAGTTCGCACAGAATGTTGAACATCGGAGCGTCTGGCGTATCGCGAGGAACGAACTTGTTATGAGCGCCGAATCAAGATGATTTTTCGTTTTGTTTTCCACTGCAGGACGAAGGCCTCCGCTTCCAGCGATCTCCAATTACCCCTGTCTCGCGCTAGCTGATTCCAAGTTGCGTCTGCAAATTTCCCGATTTCATCATCCGACCCAATTTTCCTGCCGCCTTCGACTACCGTCCTGACGCCTAGCAGTGTTTGAGATCAAAGGTTTGGGAGCGCTTGGTCCTCATCAGTCTTAGTTTATGCCGAACTTAGATAGTGCTCACTCAGTGCTCATTCTCTTCCTCCTTTTCCTCTTTCTATTCCCCCTTTCCTTTACCGCCAGTATGGGGCAGCCAACCGGACGCTCATCTGGTACACCTCCCTGCCATTCATCTCCTTGCTTTCTCTTTCTCTGTTAATACTCAAGAGCCTTATGCTAATATGGTCTGATAGAAGTCACTTAACTATTGCCTGTCTTCTTGCGAATGCCATTATTGTATTTTCCCCCATCGGTTTCCTTGATATTCATTTACCGTCGCCATTCTTCCGCTAAGGCCTTTCTCGTTAATGCAGAGTAATGTGTCGGCGAAGCACGCCGACAAGAATTTTAGCATTTCTCTCTCTCTCTCAATTTCTCTCCGTGGCGTTCGTCACAAGTCATCGTCATCAATATCGTCAGCCTATTTATATGCCCACTGCAGAATGAAGGCTTCTCCCTGCGATCTCCAATTACTCCTGTCTTGCGCTAGCTGATTCCAACTTTCGCCTGCAAATTTCCTAACTTCATCACCCCACCTTGTTTTCTACCGTCCGCGACTGCGCTTTCCTTCTCTTGGTCTCCATTCTGTAACTCTAATGACCCACCGGTTATCCATCCTTCGCATTACATGGCCTGCCCAGCTCCGTTTTCTCCGCTTAATGTCAACAATATCGGCTATCCCCGTTCGCTCTCTGATCTACACCTGTCTCTTAGCATTACGCCTAACATTTTTCGTTCCACCGCTCTTTGCGCGGTCCTTAACTTCTTCTCGAGCTTCTTTGTTAACCTGGAACACGTGCTCGTGCTGGCTTCCTTTCTTTTGATGAAGGCTGTACGTACATGTACACGCGCACGCATGTGTACATACGCATATGTATTCGCAGGGTAGCAAACTCAAATTCATTAGGCGATTTTTTTTTCTTTTCTACGAAGTGGTTGTTGCATGCTCTCGGCCCTTGTAAGTGTTATAAATATTCCTGGTTTAGGACGGTGACCTGTTGGGCTATGGGGTGACGCATTGTGACCATTGAGCTAAGCGGAAAATTTGTGCGTCTATCCTGTCAGCATTGCCTCTCTTCTCTTCCTGCAGATTTTCCATTCAGCGCAGAGCTAATCTATTCCCGGCTCTATATGCGTAATCACTTCAACTCACGCTCAGCTGGCTATCTATACCCATTGTAAGGTTTTCTTAATGGCACCCCAAACTGCACATCAGACTAGACAAAAAAGAAGAAAAAAACCGTGGCAGCTGGTTTGCTACAACATCCGAGCCAACATAAACCATTCTCAGAGCGATCGTCGTCTATGCGACGTTGAACGGCCGACGTCGAGGTGACGTCGTATGGTAGACGTTGCGGCGATGTCGTACGGTAGAGGTCTGATAGACGTCGAAAGGCCGATATCCCTGTGACGTTGTACGGTAGCAATCCAGTAGGCGTCGCTCTATTGCTATTACCCCGACGTTGCTAGGTAAGCAAGGCGGTGATCAAACGCTGCGAACACGTGGAAACGGTGTTGACTCCGCTCCCCCACGCACGAACTAATATATAACCCCGAGAGCACGTTTAAGCAGCGAGACCCGGAGTCCTGCGAGCGCGCCGCGGTTCCAGTTTTCCAAAGGGAGAAAGGAAAATACGCAGCCGCGGTTTCGGAATTCTCGGGGCCCCCTGGAAGACCCACCGGCGTTTCCTTTGTACTAATACCCCGCAGTATTGCGAAACCTATAGCGCATGGCCTCACTTACCGCACATACTCGAGGAATGGTCGTGCTGAAACACTGTTTCTTTTCTTTCTTCCAAAGTCTTGCGCAAGAATTTTGTCAATGACTATCACACGGATAAAAGGGCGAAGTGTTAGCTTGGTAAAGGATTTCATCGCGGATATTTACGGTGTTCGCGTTGACACGATACTACCTTACAGACTAGTGCAGGATCAAATAGACAAAAGTGTAAAGAAGCCAAACAAAATAAACTTATACATGTGTTGCCACGGCTATGACTTGGTACATATGATTATTTTTATTATTTATTTACTTCATCTACTCTCGATACTCATTAAGTTCAGAGTCAATAAGCAGTATATGTAGCTGGGTTCTCATTTCTTTTTTTTTGTTATTTTTTTAAAGGAATATCCTCATGTCCTCTGCTAAGACTAGCGATTTCTAATTAATACGCGGATGAAACCTAAAACTGATAGTTTTAAAACTAGAAGATAACATATCTTCTAGAGCTCTTTACTTTGAGAACTTATGGACTCCTTTAGTACCCCTTGATCGAAGTTAAAGGGCGCAGCTACAAGACGAGTCGATACGATACCTAGGAGACGGATTTCGAAAGAACGGTGCGTAACCGACCGCATCCTAGGCTATGCCGTCATTTTGCTTTGCCTAGTACCGGGATTACTACACTTCGTTGCACAACAACAGCGCTTTGCAGGGAAAGCTGCGAGTCGTGTTCTGTAGCTGGAGACTCACCAGACGACACTGCCGCGCGCATGGAGCCAAATGTAGAGAGAAAAGATGGGCGATAAGAGTTTTAAGGGGGCTGCATCGCTTCATTGGTGAATGGGGTTTGGAAGAAACATGGGGTTGCTTGTAAGCAAATACGGGGGTTCAATGCAGATCACTAACTATACCCAAGTCGACTTGAAACAACCAGATCAGTAAGGCTTGGGCTTATCGGTTGCGTTCTGTCGTCTGCTCGCTGTATTCTCGCAGACGACTTGCTGTGGCACTGAACGCAAGCTACCGAGTCAAATCACGTTCAAGTAAGGGGTGCCCCTGAAATAACTCCCTCGTTCTCATCCGCCTTAGTCTAAGGCGGAGAAGTGAAATCTTGAAAGACTATATTATTCACAACGGCAAGTAAAACAAGATTCAACATTGAGCAGTAAATTTTAGTTAGTTTTCTGTCTTTCGGTACGGTGTCCGGGCAAATGCGAAATTGTCGCACGTGAAAGCTACGCTGATTCAGTAAATGATTCGGCACCTTTCGTTCTCCCCAGACACTAGAAAAGACATGTGCGTAGCGTTTGTATGGCACTTTCGAGCGGTGAAATAAGTCGTTTACTGCGAAAACCGTAATTAACGCAAGAGCCTAAAGTTTTGCGCACCGATAAGCCATAACTGATCACGGGAAAGAAATTTACAGAAGAATAAAATTGGGTTGGAGTGCATACGGCAGGCATTGCCAAATCCTGACTGGGAGCTTACCAATGTCGTTGAAAAGAAAAGTGTCCAATGATTGCATTCTACCGGTGCTAACATATGGGGCAGAAACATGGAGGTTAAGAAAGAAGCTCGAGAAAAAGTTAAGGCCCGCACAAAGACCGATGGAATGAAAAATGTTAGGCTTAACGTTAAGATACAGGAAGAGAGTGGTGTGGATCAGAGATAAAACGGGGATAGCCGATATTCTAACTGACAATCAGAGAAAAAAGAAATGGAGCTGGGCAGGCCATGTAATGCGTAGGATGGATAACCGGTGGACCATTAGAGTCACAGAATGGATACCAAAAGAAGGGAAGCGCACTCAAGGCGGCAGAAAACTAAGTGGGGTGATGAAGTTAGGAATTTGCGGGCGCAAGTTGGAATCAGCTAGCGCAAAACAGAGGTAATTGGAGATCACAGGGAGAAGCCTTCGTCCTGCAGTTAACATATATGTATATAGGCTCATGATGGTGAAGAAGCCATAACACGTGTACTTCAACCAGATATCAAGCCGGGGCTCCGCTCAATTTTCCCAGGTCAGAGGCAAAATGTAATGGCGATTCTTGTCTCCGAGCCTGCTGACAAGTTATTATTTTCTTCCTGCTCCGCGGCATTTCGTAAAGACCCACCTACCGAAGGTAAGCGTTGTGCGAAGATCCGTTTGCGATCTACACAGTGGCTATCACCAGTCAAACGACGCTTTCGACGAAAACAGAGCACACACAAGAAATCTGGTCAAGACGGGACAAAAACAGGTAGTGCCCCGTTAGCATCGAGGACCTTCAACGTTGTCCCAGGAATCATATGGGAGGCTCGGCCACCTGGAAGCACCAACGAGCATTTCACTGTACTGCACGCAATAAGCGATACAGAACGTAAGCCTTTTTCGCCCCCCCCCCCCCCCCCCCCCCCTATTTTCCGCCTCCCGCATTGCTCAGTTTATTTTCTGGCCTCTCGTGTCCCTTTTGTGCTGTGCTACTTTTGTACCACGGCACTCGGCGCACGACAGGAGACGAGAAGATTGCGTTTTGTCTCTCTTTTCTTTTTTTTTTTTCGTCCTACGCGGCTTCGCGGTTCCTTCCGCGCCGACCCACTTTATTTAAACACGAGTTGGATGAGATAAGAGAGACGGCGGCGAAGAAATTTCGAAACGAGCCTAGAAAGAGAATGGACATCGAGAAGGCTGCAGGGTGGATCGTGCAAGAAAGGCACTGGGGGTACAAGGGGAGGGGGTGCTGTGCGAAGTGTGTTTAAGAACTCGACGTCGTATCTCAGGGGAATCCCCCCGCCGCGCCAGCGCCGGGATTGTGGTTAAAGCGAGGGAGTGGGGAAAAAAAGAATTAGGGAAGACGAGTCAGTCGCTGAGAAGACCGAGCGGGCGTGTGACCTTCCTTGCCGAGTCAGGAGGGTGGACAATTGCTCTGCCGTTTCGAGAAATCGCTTTAGGACTGGCCAACTTTTGCTTTTACGCTAGAATTCCTCGTGTGCTGTGCGATGCAACCGCTGCGTAAACAGTGGTGAGCGAGTGGATAGGAAAAGCCTGCGGCGACGTTTATCTGTAATGTCTACAGGCTGTACTCGCAAATTGTTCATAGTCTGCGTTTTGTTCGTAGACTGTCATGGACTATGATTGCTATAATTTCGTAGAGGCCGTGAAGTCTCTTGACGTTCCGTGAACAGTAATTATACTTATGGCCTTAGTGTTTTCGTGAACACGTGTCTAGGACGTTATATAGACTATACAGTGCAAGCGTTTATAGACTGCAATTTTTGGATTACGCGAAAGCGTTTGACAAAATATCGCATCGGCGCCTATTTCTAAAGCTTTCTCATTTGCATCTGCGTCCTGATATCCTAAAATCGCTCGAACAATTTTAACAAACCACTCGCAGTATGTATCGGTTAACAACCACGCTTCTAACGTTGCAGGCGTACCAAAGGGATCCGTCCTTGGCTCCCCTTCTTTTCTTGATTTATATTAACGACTTACCCTTGCACGTATCCTGCAAAATCCGCATGTTTGCCGATGTCCGCGTCATTTACCGCGCAGTCAATAACATCACTGACCAAACAGCTCTTCAAGTTAACCTTAACCACGTACAAGAATGGTGTGATCATTGGATGATGACACTCAAGTCTAATAAATGCAAACTTGTTTCATTTACCCGTCGTCGTCGCCCGCTTCGCTTTTCGTATCGGATTAGTAACGACTCTGTTGAATTAGTAGAATCTTACAAATACTTAGGTGTCACCTTGGCTAATGACCTAACCTGGAACGTGCATGTTACTAATGTCATTTCATCGGCTAACAAAACATTGTGATTTCTAAAACGTCACATTCGCTTCGCTTCATTGCATGTAAAACTGTTAGCCTATAAATCTTTAGTAAGAACGAAACTTGAATACACATCTTCCATCTGGGATCCGCATCAAGCATATCTCTCCAAAGCCCTTGAGGCAGTCCAAAATCGCCGCCACCAGGTTCATTTTACGTACTCCTACGACCGTCAGCATTTCACACTTCAAAAAAGAATCTTCCTTATCGCTTCTATCCTTTCGTCGCCGCATAGCCACCATCTACTTCTTCCACAGGTTCTACTTTTCGACGCTTAATCGTCCACCATACATTGTCTCCCCATCACGCCGGTCACAACGCATTGGCCATCCTCTGCAGGTATAGCACAACCAAACTCACGCACAAATACATTTTCAGCCTCGTTTTTCTACCGGGCATCTAAAGACTGGAATTCCCTTCCTCATCAAGTTGCTACGGTCACCTGTTCATCACAATTCAAGATGTAACAACGTTTTTGTCTAACGAATTGAAAGCATTGTAACACTTCTTTGTATATGTTGTATCCTCACCCCTTATGTAATACCCCTAATACACCTTTAAGGACATAAAATGAAAAAAAAAATGAAATGAAATACAAGAGAGCGATGCCTTCAATGTAAACTAGACAAGTTGTATTACACTTAGCCAAAAATGAGAACGAAATCTGTTGAAAGTACTCTGACATTTTGAGAACTTGGTACCGCCAAATTTTATTTTGATGCACGAAGTTTTCAATAGTACTTGGGTACTTCTACGGTGCGACTGTCGTGGGAACATTGAAAAAAAATATTGTAGATGTTAGCGGTCTCGATGGGGCATCTGCTACATCATGGTATCATCCCAAAATTCACCAAGTATTCTGGCTATTAGGCGACAATAACTAAGCGACATTATTTGTCATTTAATTGACCATGCAGAATTTGTGCGTTGCTATTGCATGAAGGTTTAAGCGTAAACCGGTTCTGTAGAGTGTGCATGCACTTACGTAATCTGATTTTCCTAAATACGTGTGTAGGATAAATTTCTGTGCTTTCCGGAAGGGGGGATGGTACGTAATATTCTTCAAAATAGCGCTTCTTTTGAAATTTTGCTACCGAAAAGGGCTGCATTCCAACATGAAGATGTGCTCCAAATTTCAGGCTGCAACGAACGCGGTTCTGAATGCGGTTCTGAAGTGGTGCCAAATTACCTCCCAGCTTTAAAATTGGGCTTGGCTTCATACGATTTCGCAGAACTCATCCTTCAAAAAAAGCTAAACACCAACCGAAAGTTTTTTTTTTTACTTTTGCAGTTTAAAAGCTTGCTCCATAAATTATTTCAGCTTTTAAGAGTTTCGAATGTCCACGGAAAATGGCACCGCTTGACCATTGGCAGTAATGCGTTTGTTTGTGTATTAGCAGGTTTGCTTATGGTACTTTAAGTTCTCAAAGACTTCGAATACTAACAGAGTTGTCATGTTCATATGATACTTTCCGGAGGCAGGGATGCCTCGTTTTCTATCACACCTGGAGAGAGAGAGAAAAAAAAAACTCAGATTCGGCGGAAACCAGTATGCTATCTTGCGTCAGCAACCTGGCCAGACCGTGCTCACGAGTTCGCGAGGCCCATGCAGATCGCTGCTCTTTTGCTCAATTACTCTAAAGCAAGCCAAATAAAAATGAAAGTTACAGTAATTGACAGGAAGCATTTTGCAAAACATTGTCAGGTAAATGAGCCGGAAATTAAACCTCTCGTGCATTTTAGGGTCGATCGTTCGCAGCTGAACACTTAAACGCTGTTTCTGAAAAGCACAGTTCTTGCTCACAAATGGAACATTAACTTCGCAACAAGCAAGCGCTTGCTGATAGATTTTGGTGGGTTGTATTGCGCCTAATGCACCTGGTGAACTAGTACAATTATGTTACCTCAAAAAAGTTCTAAAAATAAAGAATACATAAAGAATAAATAATGCTGAAAGACGTCATCTGACATGCACCTTAATGTAAAGCGACCGCAGGCCCGTAACTACTCGAAAGATCCTAGGCCCATGGCCAACAGATACATTACAAAGGTGAGCGCTAAGATTTTTGGTATAAAGTAATGTTGTTGGAAGTAATCGATTGCAGTTTCTATTCCTTTTTGTGCCCATAACCATTCGAATTGCCGCGACCTGACTTCGTGTTTTCTGTATTTAGTGTATGACAGCTGACTTCACGTTAGATACCTCCTGTGATTTGAATTTAAATAATGTGAGCTGCATTGAGTGTCCGACTGGTTTTTGTTGTTGACCTTCTTTTGTTAAGTGCCGGCTTGTTATGTCGTATTTGGTATGTGCTTGATTCTATGAGAAAATCAGTAGTCGGTCCCGCCTAAAGGCACCAACATCTCCTGAATATCGCGTATTAAAAATATAAGAAAATTGCACTCACCATGGGACGTGAACGTCGAAAACTTTGTTTTGAAGCAAATTGCGATGTGAATTCCATTGTCTCAGTTTAGTCGAAACCCCGCGCCGCGAAAAATAGCTGACAGAAGTTTCGTCGCCCAAAAAGCATTAGGTATTTTTAAGCGGAACTTTATAGGCTCGCAAGTGTCGGCGGCGGTGGTGCTGGTGTCACGCTGAAAAGTGGGCCGATCCTGGCGATAGTGCAGAAAGGGTCCAAGTTCAATGGCACATACCAGGGACAAAAAAGAAAGAAAGAGAGAGAGAGATAGAATTGAAGAGAGAAAGAAAGAAAGATAGAAAGAAAAAAAAACGATTTTCTCGACAGGGAAGGGTTGGTGATTTTTTTTACATCTTTCTTGACGGAATTCCAAGGCCAGATAGAGATAAAAACTTACCTTTCCAACACTTATCACTGCATTTAATAAAACTTGATATAGAGAAGGGGGAATGCCATGACTATACACTGGTCCACACATAGGAGCCAACGCTGTGGCAGCTACGTACTTTTCCCCAGTGTAGAGTAGCAGGCCAGAGCATGGCACAGCTCAGGCCGACCTCTCTGCCTTTCTGTAAATAAATTTTTCTCTCTCTGGTTTGACCTTGGGACCTTCCCGCAATAATCCCTTATGGGATTGACATTATTTTCTATATATATATATATATATATATCGGCCTATACTATGCAGAAAATGAGCCAGCGTGAGCAGAATATTGACGCTGTCTGTATTTTACTGTTTCAATAAACCGGCTGATTGTCAGGCGAATAATAATGGATTATCCCTATAAGTGCGAACTGTGTCTGCTGAACAGTCATGTGCCTCGCTTTGTGGTCTTACACTTTCGATGGACAATTATACTGTCCATATACGACGTCTATATATAGGCCGTCTGTCAGCGGTCTGATAGTTACGTGTAGGCAGAACGTATATATATATATATATATATATATATATATATATATATATATATATATATATATATATATATATATGTGTGTGTGTGTGTGTGTGTGTGTGTGTGTGTAACGAGGCACCCGCCGCAGTGGCGCGGTTAGCTAACGCATTGCGCTGTTGAGCACGAGGTCGCGGGATCGAATCCCGGCCGCGGCGGCCGCATTTCGATGGAGGCGAAATGCAAAAACGCCCGTGTGGTTGCGTTGTAGTACACGTCAAAGAATCCCGGGTCGCCAAAATTAATCCGGAGCCCTCCACTACGGCGTGCCTCATAATCAGAACTGGTTTTGGCACGTAAAACCCCTAAAAGAAGCATATATAACGAGGCAAATAAGTCAATACGATAAATGCGGACTTCGTGCCTACTTGGGCTGTTGCTGTCTTTCAGGTTGGCATCTTCAATTTGTGAGGTTTTACGAGCAACAGCCTGCATTCTAAAATGAATAAAGAACTTATAAAGACTACCGTCGAGCTTTAAATACGTAAGAAAATACGTAAGAATAAGTGCTTAGCGGCACCCTCGGCTCTCAAATCGGGGCCCTCTGAGTTCGAAACTATAGTGATACATCTACCCTGCAATGACGCTAAGTTTTATTACCTCTATTTCGTAAAATAAGGAGGAATCGCTGACGCCCGTACTGAATAAATAGCTCAGCCATACATGACCGCGGTAAAAGCGAGAGAAAAAAAATTAGGAACCTCAATCTGTGTCGCACACGCCTACTCGCTCACTTGAGTATAATCCGCTCGTGGCGTAAGCTTATGTTTATGCGTGCTGGTTCAGCTTTGACGTCGGCAATCCTTGATTCGTGCGAATTGCAGTGGTGGTCAGGCAGAACGAACTCATACACAACATTTTCTTTACTTATTGCGAGAAAGCGGACATCGATTGAAGTTATAGCTTCGACGTCTTTCTCTACGATTATTACATTATCACTATTATTCACAATTTGCTCAACTGCCCTTCTTCTCCTTTTTCTTTTGTATTTACCTTGCGCTTTGTTGTATGTACACTCTTCGTCTCATAATTGCTCTTTTTAGGCATTGTGTGTGTGTGTTTTTTACTTATGTTCACCTGCAGCTTTTGTTGTTTTATTTGTTTTGTTTTGTTTTTATGCGCTTAATCTATGCGTGGGCCAGCACTCGGACCTCAGGGTTATTCTTGGGTACGGTAAACCAATGACTTAATTGATTTATGATAATTAATAATAATCCACGCCATTGTAGACTATAACACCGCACATACACATACTGAAAGATAGGCAGGCAAGAAATTGTCGCCTAAAGCGGACACCGTGCCAAGCTGCTTGAAAAGGGGGCAGTCAAAAGGGAAAAGGCCGAAGAGTAAGGCAGGCTCTCTCCAAGAGTAAGGAGAGAGCAGCTATGTATACCACGTGATAGCCGAATCCCGTATATGAGAATACAAGGCTCGCATCTTTGTGGACATTGTAACCAAGTTGAAGCCTTACCTTCACTGCTGTGCTGTTCGAGCTGCCAGAAAAAATACCGCGTCCAACCAACCAACCAATCAAAAAAAAAAAAAATCATAACTCGATGTTTATGTTGCAGACGACAAAGAACCGTGCACACTGTTTGTACATCTTCTCTGTAAGTTGCTATACGTAATGTATAAAACGAAGAAAAAAAAAGAGAGAGAGAAAGCCTTTGATCCCACGGAAATACTCTTGTTATTCTCTACCCGCTTCAAAAAAGAAAAAAAAATCCTTCGCGATATTCAATGTATATAACGCGATGCACCGGGCCATGAAAAAGTGCATCTAAACGGAAAACAGAGGTCTCAATCTCACGGCCCCCTGCGCAGCCCACGTAATCCTCGCGAGCATTAATCTGCATTTCTAATTAGGCTAAGCCGTGGGCGACCCTCTCCTATTACCCGCCCATCGCTACTTCACTTGTCCGGGGCAGGGCCCGCACTGCGGGTCGTGCCTGGGAGAAATGTCTGTCTTTTTTCGTAGTTGCTGCCCGATCCCTGACGTAGGTTGGGATCGTTTGGTTTAAGGTATCACAGCGCAGCGTGTGGTGTTGCGGCTAGCTAGAAGGCAGTGCAGGA
>NC_051158.1:20737762-20774317 GCF_013339745.2 Dermacentor silvarum | reverse complement strand
TTCGGATGGGCTGTTCGTTACCGGCACAGGACACTCGGGTGGTGAAGACATGCACCCCTTGACATACGCAGCTCGCTTGGAAAAGGGCGCACCATCATGTATCGGCTGCGGCTGATGGTTTGGCAGCACCACGAATATTGTCCTCACTTGGGAGGCTCCTTTGGATCAATGGAACCGCTGCTGCCGACAGACGACGAACTGCCACTAGAAGCAGACGATCTGTGCCGGTACCTGTGGCATTTTATGAAATATTGGGAGTACAGACAAAGAAAGCCAAATGTAAATGACTTGACCGTGTCTGCACCTCCTACGGCAAATTGTGCGTAAAACCAATTGCAGTTAAAATACATCTTGCGATGCACAGAATAGAGCATACATAATGAATCGCAGTAATCAAGAATAAATTGTCTTTAATATTAAAGCTACTGTGCGAGTACAAACTGCTACAAGAATTCTGCTCATCATAAGGCTAAAACGCCACATAGCGACAAGACGGCAACAAAAAGGAGAAGATAACGGCATAGGAGCAAAGATGCATGCACAGTCATCGGCAGGCGGCAGCAGTAGGGCCTGTATATATGAATCTCTAAATGTAGCATAACTGCGAGTCGGCCTAGTTGGAACAGATTCATAAAAAAAAAAAGACTTTTTGCGCACAAACAAACAAGGACGAAGAAAAGTGCTTGTTCTTATGTTGTTTGTTTAAAAATGTCCCTAATTGTTACTGTGTTATGGGCAATGGCGGGAGCCGGGGAGAACAGGGGAGCCGTGATATCGGAGTCGTTTTGTTGCGACTGGTCGGCAACCTGCTTCAATTTTTTATACTCTACATAGTATGCAACACTAAAATGCTGTACTCCATTTCATGCTTAGCGTGCGAATGCTGTGAAAGTTATGCAGGAAGTTCGGTAATCAAAATGGGTTAACTCCGCGCGTCTCTTGTGGTTCAGTTTCGTGGTCGCACATGCTCACACAGCGCCGACGTGCGCATGAGGCGCCGCGAGGGGCTGCAAACGAAAAACCCGTACAGGAAAACATCAAAACACACCTGATCTAATAAAGCGTAATAACAGCCGTAGAACAGAGTTATCCATACGTAGGGTATAAGCATTTTTCATTCGGTACTGAGCCTAAGAGCAATTTCATGCGATTGCTGGTAAAAACGCCGAACTATTTCATGGCGCGAATGCGGCTACTGCAAGAATTCTTGCTAGCCTCCACAGCGTTGCACGCTATGTATAAAACCGAGTAGAGAGCAAGGAGTTTTATGGAGAATATATTCCGCAGAATCCATCTCACGGTGACTGTGGGCGGTGACTGTGTTCCAGTTACTTTCGTGCTTCAATGCATAGAACAGCGTGTTCTTCAAAAAGGTAACTGGAACGCCAATGCATTTCGTCGGACACTTTGAAAATTAATATCTCGAAACTGGGCTCAGTCCTGAAATTCGTTCCAAGTGGATACGCCTTGGAAACTTGCTGGCTATAATTCGTAGATTGAAATATGTGCTGTAATTCATTCAAAAGTTAATTAGTATAATTATGTTAAGTATTAAATTAGGCACTTGGATTTCTCGCGGAAGTAATGGCCGCCATCGAGTAGTTTACATCAAGGACTAGAATTGTGCTATCAGCCACAGGCAATTTTTTAAAATTTGGTGCAGCTAAAATAATACACCCTTTATAGCTACGCATGTGTGCAGTGAGGTCATCGACGCCCACGCAATGCAGTGGCTCAGTCCTGAGAATTCGTTCCAAGTGGATACGCCTTGGAAACTCACCGGCTATAATTCGTAGATGAAATATGTGCTGTAATTCATTAAAAAGTTAACTAGAATAAATAAAGCATTCAATTAGGCACCTGGATTTTTCGCGGCAATGATGGCCGCCTCATCGAGTAGTTTAGATCAAGGATTAGAATTGTGCTATATGCCACAGCCAAAAAAAAAAATTGGTGCACCTAAAATAAAGCACCCTCAGGTATATGCTGAGCCTACCAGCCGTAAGTATAAAACGGAGAGTGTAGCATAAAGCATAGCTACCAGAAAGAGCCGAGCAGCAGAAAGAATGCTTTTGAATGCCGAGCAGCAATACCCGACTGCCTCGCTTGTAACGGTCCGGGTGGTGCCGGTAAACCGGAGCTGGCTTGCCGCTGCGGCGCCGCCCGGTTCTGCTTACGGGCGGCGGCGCGCTCGAACGCCGCAGGCTCCAGAAGGGCGGGACCTGGTGCTCGGCGCTTGTCAGCTGCGGGCGCAAAACGCATTCTTGAGGTTGGCGCATCATGCGTCTATTAAACTCGATGACTGCTGCTTACAAGTGCAGAGCACCCAACAAAGCGCAACAGTAGACTAGAAGGGGGGGAGGGGGATATCCGAGCTGTATTTTAGTAAATTAGTCCCCCTCCCCCTACTAAAAAAAGTGGCGATCTAACGGTAAATGGCGAGAGAAATGCGTTGGCATTATTACGCCGCACCTCTCTCAGGTCCCGGATCCATTGCAAGGTGGTGTTCAGGTGCTCACTCGACACACGTCCTGGGTGCAAAGTGCAACCGACGGTGGGACGACGGAGACCACCGTTAGTTGCCATATACATGGGTGTTTCAGCGAACACTTTCAAAAATTCTTAGAGGTTGCCTGTGGCAGATAGCACATTCTAGTGCATGAGCTGGTCTACTCGAAGAGGCGGTCATTACTTGCACAAGAAATTGAAATGCTTAATCGAGTAATTAACAGAAATTCACTAATTATATTTTAAGCTAATTACCTGATGGCCCGTATTGCAATTTACAATTGTAGTCGTGGAGGTCGCAAGGCGGATCCACCTTGAACGAATTCTCGGGATGACACCAGTTTCGAGATATGAACTCCCGAACTTCGCAGAGAAATGCATTGGCGTTCCAGTTAGTTCCTTACCAAAACGTCGCTTTATGCATTGAAGCACATAAAGTGTGTGTGTGTATATATATATATATATATATATACTCTGCGGATAATTTTTACCACCTGAGGTTCTTTAAGGTGCACCCAATGCACGGTATAAATGGCCAAAAAGACGCAAGAACGGACAGTTGGAGATGCCTCTCTCTTGTTCTTGTGGAAGCTAGCTGTGACGTCATAGGTTGCGACGGTATCTGCTCGGGTCTAGTTAATTGTTTACCGCTAAAGAAGTACTGCAGTGGCATTCTGAGGGCACCGAAGGCTTCACCTAGAAACCGAAGCGGCAAGTTTGCACTCGGTCGTGCAAAGCTTAGGCACAGCGAAACTGTCAATCCTCAAGTCTTACTGGCTGCTACTGCTAGGTATTAACTTGGTATAACTTAACTACGAATGTAGGAAGGTATTCTCGAGCGATCATTTTCGGAGGTACCTTCCCTTTCGCGGCATTTCGCGCGTGACTAGCGCTGGACGCGTCGGCGCCTACGAGCGACAGCGTTCCTGGCATGCCCCAAACGCAGGCAGGCTAACCAAGGTTGACACAGTGCCGAGAACGCTGTTGCTTGCCGACGCCAGACGCCTTAGAGGCTAGCCGCTCGATATCAATCGGCCAGCTTCGCTGTGTCTTGAGCTTAGCGCGGCCTAGTGCAAGCTTTCGCCTTTTAGATGCGAAGCATCTATGCTCGGGGCTATGTCATCCCTCCCTCCGCCGTGCGGCGTCCACTTCCGGTTCCGGAAGCCAGCTTCCGGAGAACGCTTACGGCGTTTTGCCCGATGATCCCCAGGTGCTTCGCCCACTCATCATCATTCACTTCGTCCTCTCATTCTCCTTTCGTGCACGACCGGTTGGCTTAAACAGCTTAGCTGTTAATATCCAACAGCTTTAAAATTTGTGACGTCGCGTTGACGTAGCGGCGCTAAGCTTCCGACGCAAATGAAAACAAACGTTTGGCCTTTATTTTCTCTTCGTTAGCGGCCGACCCCTTTCCGCCTAATAAACACAACATATAGTTTTCAAAGCCGGCGTTCATCGTTTTCAGTTTTCAACGCCTGTATCCCGTGCATTGGTGGATCCACTGGTGGTCAAAATGAATCAGGACCCCCCCCCACTACGGCGTGCCTCATAATCAAATCGTGGTTTTGGCACGTGAAACCTCAGAATTCAATGCGAAACCTGAGCATGGGTCGCGCATGCGCTCGGTCGGGCTAGATGAGGAGACGCGCGCACACTCTCCTCCTCTATCGAGAAAGGCGCGTTCTCCTCCTCCTCCTCCTCCTCTTGGCCTTCATTCGTGACAGCACGGCGACGGCAGTAATGTGCCTGCTGTGTCTGCTATTGCAATATTAAGACTCAAAGAAGGCGTTTCTTACAGCGAATATGTTAGCCTCTAGTTGGTCGGGATTTTTCCTCGGCTCGTGCTCACCCAAATTGTACCGCCACCTGGAGGCCGCGGCGCCACTCGGACAGACCTCTAACGGCAGCTGGTAAAGTGTTTTGTCTTCGAGTTTCCACGTAACGGAATTATGTCTTATCGTATGTTCAAATTGCAATCCGAAGATATCACGTCTGCAGCTTATGTGTAAGTCGTATACTTTACGAATTTTCTGACGCAATTTACTTTGAAAAATTCAATTAATTCAACAGCGCACTTGCGCTTGGCGGAGGGCCTAGAAAAATAAGGACGCACACGTGCGTGAGTGCCTGATGTGTACGTGTGCACACAATGTATCTGTCATTGATGCGTGGGCGCTGTGCCCGCTGCATCTGTCGCAGAGCGTGTGTGATGCGACCGTAATCGACATTATGGCAAACACTGTCCAAATAAGCGTATTACATCATTAGTTTGTGGTTGTCTAACGTCGGCAGCAGCTACGCTGTATACCTCCACTTTCACAGGGTGGAATGAAGGCAGATTTTTTTTTTTTTTACATTGTACTCGTGTATTGTAGTTTCAGAATTTCTCTAGCTTAGAAGCAATGCTGCGTCTCGTCAGCGTCTCTGTCGTCTGTTCCTTTCCGTACAGTGGCGAGCTGAATTCTGAGGACCACAGATACCGCGAAGTAATCTTTACTTCTTCTTCATGAAGGTTCATATCAAGTGGTAAAGCCCACGCGCACCCTGTTCAACCAATGTTGTTAAGTAAGGCAATATAACGTTGCACGGCTTTGCTAGAAGAAATGTATTTTTTTTAATGCTGAGACCGTGGTCTCTAGACTTTTTCCTCTCGACTGTACACTGTACGCTGCTCAGCTATTGAAACGCGATACTCGGAGCACAAAGCTGCCGGCACTTTTTTTTTGAGCGGCCGGTGGGATGCTGGAAACACCGAGCTGATGCATTGTGGTATATACAATGAAAGCGAGATCCTTTTGCGATGCACTATGACTGAACTTGGACCCCCATGCGATTCACCCAGCGCTCTCTGGGGCGCTAAAGAAAGAAAGAAAAGAAAAGAAAGAAAGAAAGAAAAAAGCGCCGACCGCCAATGCGGGTCGGTTATTGCGTATCAATCGCTGATCACGTATAGGTGTACACGTACATACGTATGTACATACCTTATGTGTAAATACGCGCGCGTCGTGTCTGTATGCACAGCGAGGTACTACGTCCAGAAGAATGCTTGCGCGCCTGAGCCAGATGAGGCCTTTACGACGTTCATTAATTTCGCCCCATTTAATGCCCCGGTATAAATTCCCGATGCGCGCATGATACCGTATAGATACCGCATTGTGTGCAATCTGTTGAAGCGAAAAAAAAACGATGCAACGCGTGCTTTATCGACTAAAAAGTTTACTCTTGGAACGTTTGCTATAGATCGTTGCTGGAGCTCAGTTAGCTGATAAACGGTTTTGCGCCGAACGCAGTACACGCTGCGGCGAAAAAAAAAAAAAAAGAAAGATGTAAATTGGAAAGCTCCCTCATCGCTTCCCGGAACTTCCTCAAAAAAGGTCAGATAGTTATCGTTGATATGCAGGCCCTTCGTTTGCATTCAAAAGGGAGGCGGTAAGTCCCTTAGGAAAACAACCGTAACCACCACAACAGCGCACAACGGCAGTGTTATAGATTCGATGACAGTAAACACCAGCAACAACAACAAAAAAAGGGTACCTGCGAATACGCGGAACGCTTTAATCTGGAGCGTTCTATCTCGGGGTTGATTATGTGTACGTGGCTTTCGGAAGGACAGGGCTCATTAATGGGTAAATAAGCGCATTCAGCGTTGCTTCCAGGAAGAATGGCCACGCGGGGGCGAGATATTATTGCAGGCCTCGTGAAAAAGTGGCGGATATCTGATTCGGAGATAACGCTATGGAGTATAGAGTGAAGGTTGTTGATTTTCCGGCTTAACGTTCTGCGGAGTCTTCCTGAAACTTTGGTCATGTATAGTATATGCAAGTGAGTCACTGATTGCGTCTCTGTTATTTCGCCATTGTGAGCGTATCCCAAACTCTGCTCTTTTGCAAACAAAGCTAGCTAGTTGCTGAGAAAGCAAAGATGAAATACGCGTTTGTGTAGCGTTTTAATGCTTGCATGTATCTGAGAAGCCGCATGCATCACTGCCCGTTGTCTTTGATGATCGTATTGATAGCGATGAAAAACAAACACAAAACAGACAGACAAGTAGACGGTTAACAAGGTATTGATTTGGGCGAGTTGTGAATAGCGAACCGATAGCAGCTGTAGTGTCAACCAGCGCTAACAACACACTAACCACATCGAGAAAAGCAGCACTGTGTCTATGTCTTCCTTTTTTGGGGGAGGGGGGGGGCGTGATTTGTGTCGTGTTTACGCTGGTTCCCTGTCAGGTTATAATCGGTTAAATCGGAAGCGGTTAAAATTTAGTGAACCAGGTGTAGTCTTCTTTTTTTTCCTTGATTGTCTTCTTTTTCTCCATTGAGTGGCGGCATGCGTGAAGCCTGAAGGCTTCTTCTTTATTATGGATGAACGGTTGATCTAGTGAACGAAACAATAAGAAAGAAAGCTACGCGTAAGTGAACGAAGCAATGGCGGTACGTATGAATCGACAAGCCAGTGAAACAAATGAAGGGCGTCCCTTTTTATTGGCCTCCTGACAATTATCCTTGGAATTCTCAATCCAGAAATCCAACACTTATAGCTGTCGGGCACCCAAATGTCGTCGTCGACAAACCTCGGCAGTCTTGTCGATAGCGGCGGCTGTATGATATCGTGGGGCCTAAGCTCTGGCAATCTGTCTTCCAGAGACGACTACTATAGGCGCGTTGTCGGACACCTCAGTTAGGGCATTCGTTCCGTACGTTTCTTTTTGAAAGCTTCCCGTGGAACACTCCGCAAATGATTCTCCATGCTATAATCATCATCAATTCAGTCTCGGCGTGCTTAGTGGCTTGCGGTTTGGGTCAACGCTTCCTAGATGGCCGCTGACCTAATGACGTCATCCATGACGTCATCCGTGACGTCACGCTACCTTGCCCGACTGCCATGGAATCTAGTGGGGACGCTATCGAGTAGGCCGCGGCATAGTCTCTTAATAGCTACTATGGCCGTGGTGATTTTGACGTCACCGTTTTCGTCACGCCAGGCTTGCCAATGGAAATTTCGGTCCAAGTAGCACGGCGTCATAAAGCAGAGTGCACAAGTCTGTTATCTAAGGAGGCGTTGGCCGGGTTCACCGTGTCGGGTTATACGTCGAAGGTAGGGAACATTAGGAAGTAGCCATACGATGAAGCGCGAGAAAGCAGACGGGAAATTAATTTTAATTGAAAAGTAGAAATAATAAGGAAATGGAAAGTGAAAGTGGACGAAAAGACAATGTAGACTTGTAGCAGGTGGTAGCCGAACTAGCATCTTCCGCATTACGCGTGGGCTGTCCTCTGGGTCACTTTCTTGTGTTTTAAAGGGATAGCTTCAGAGGGCCCGTTACGCAGAAAGCACGGCGTCGCCGGCGTTGACCGTGAGCGAAAACTCTACCAATCACAGCGCTGCTCGCGGCGTGTTTCTACCAATCACACAACGGCACAAGCCACGTGCGCCGCTCGGGTCCTTGCAGCACCACCAGATGGCATTCGCCTCCGCGCATCCGCGGGAGCGGCGACGTCGGCCGTGCGGGGGAAGGAAAAAAAAAGAGCCAGAAAGCTCGCCTTCGTGCATAGCGTTCGCCGCAAGCGTTTCCCGGTAAACATTACGGTTGCATAAGCTGCAGTTGCCGGGAAGCGTGAGGAGAAGTCGGGGACCTTTTAATGGTATTGCGTGCTACTCTTAAACGCGAAGCTGAAGCGTCTCTCAAGTTTTTGTGTGTTAAGCCAGCGCCCCTCGCCTAGCTGAATACTTGGTCTGCCGGTCATCCCGATATTCTGGAGGAAGGGAGAGGGTTGTTCGAATACGCCCACTTCCTTCGCCGCTGCCCGAGACGCATTGATGAAATCCGGAATGGTACGCTACCCTAAAGTCCATAGACAAGCCTTTTAGAAAACAAAAATTCCGGCAGAAGCCATCTCACGACGACTGCAGACGGTAATGCGGTTAGCACTGAAGCAATGTAACGCCACAGGGCTGCCACCGCCGAAACGGCAGCAGAATTCCTCTCTCACCTTTCTCTTTCTACATGCTACGCCATCTAGCGGCACCGTCGCTAAGTCTTTTGCGTGGCCTCCAAGATAGCCCCGACGGCGCGCAGGTGCGTATTAAAGCCCTCCCCCCCCTCCATTCACGCGCCGCCGCCGCTTTTGCTGAATAGCGCCAACCCTTGATGTGCGCCGCTGTTCCCTGATTCGTCGGTCAAACCAGTTCCGCCTCCGCATTTTCCGCTTCCGGGGTTTGTTTTAGATGCGAAGCAGCTTATGGCAAGGGCTTTGGCCTTCCTTCCGTCCCGCGGCGTCCCACACCCCCACAGCGCATGCGTGTCCCCTCCCCCTCTCTCTCCTCTAGGAATCATCTACGGAGCAGTCCCCGCGTTTCACACTCCCACAGGGCATGCGCGACCCCTCCCCGTCTTCTCTCCTACGCTCCCCCCTTTCTCTCCTCTAGGAATCCGGAGCGGCGCGCACGACAGGTGGTGCGACAGCTGCATACTTCGCTGGGGGCGCCACGGTAGTTCCGCGGTATGAAAATGGAGCGCGCGCCTCGTTCTCTCTCCTGTGCAGCGCCGCGATGAGCGCTCGGGCCGCTGCCGCGAAAACCATATCCCCGCTGTTTCGCATCCACACATGGTTCCCTTTAGCGGGAGATGGAGTAATTTTTTCTGTTTCCGGGATTTCCGGTTCCTGAATTTTCGCTTGTTGCACGCTCGCACCTCTACGCAGCTGTGACGTCGCTTCCGCAGAAGCTGGGCTACGTAAGTTGCGCTTGACGCCGGAAACTGAGGGAGTGAGTGAGGGAGGAGCGCGGAGGAGGAGGGTAGGTTTGCGGTACTTAACGTGTTCGGCGAAAACATGTATGGAGGAGCTTTAGTGCGTTTGAGCCGTTCACTGCAGCGGGGCTTCTCTGTCGCAATTCCATATGGATACGCTGCGCCATCCCACGCCGCCGCCGCGAGATCCGCGTGTGACCTCAGAGATGCGTGACGCGCTGGTGTGGGCTAACACACACACACACCGGTGACACGCACTCAAAGGCCAAAGTTGGCGTGAAAGTGGTTCATTGAAGAGCGTCACGTACCCAGTGCATGCATTCGTGGCGCAGCTGACTAAAACCTCGGGCTGCTGTGCTGACATGGGTTAGATTCCGCCCAGCACAGTATAAATTTTAAAGATTTTCTTTTTTATTGAGGAGGCCGGCGAAAATGACTAGAAACCCAGATGGTCTCAGAACGAAAATTGCGTGAAGTACACCAGGAATGATGCTCACATAAAAAGCTGGCGGAAACGCACTTCACGAGTGCTATTCATCGCTTGTGACGACGCAATGGTCGAGATCAAACCAGTGTTAATTTTTCGCGGTTGCTAACAGCAAGAGTATGGCCAAACCACTTCCACACAGTTCCACACGCGCCCTACCTTATATTCGGAGTGAATATTTTACGTAATCGCTTCCGAGTTGACTTTGTAAAAAATCGAAGGCAACGCGCACTATAACGTACACACGAGAATATATGTAGCGAAATTTTGCTGCGCATCCAGACACCTTTAGGGATCCGCGTACTCACTGAACTCAGCCGGAGCGGCCGGTCGGTCAGCAGCTCGAGTTGGATCACTATGGCCACCTTGGCCGGCGCGCAGTACGCCGCGGACGAACCGGAAGCGGATGCGCCTACCCCCGCCAACTTCCGGTTCCTCCTGGCGTCGGCCGAGAGGTCGTGTGCCCACGTCCTGGCCAACCTGGTGATGCTGCTGCTCGTGCTGCCTGGAAGCTCGGAACCGCCTGCGCGTAGCGGGGATGCATATGCAATGTGGCCGATAAGCGTAAATTGAAACCCGAACAAACAAACAAACAAGCAAAAAAGTTCACCGACGCTTACGATACTCTCTAATGCGAAATTTGAGCGTACCTCTATACGTGTTTTCATTTCGTGGTATATTGGCTGGCGCGGACAATCTATCTCGTGCGGCACGTCGCAAACGGAGCGGTGTGGCGCGACTGCCTCGCTAATCGGGAGATCACGAGAAGCAGCGTGCGGGTGACGCGTGGGCGCGATTCACAGCCGCCGCCGCAGATAGACCTCCGCTCATGCAGCGCTTTGTACTCTGGCGCCACCTCGTAGCCATCGTCGCCGCAGAACCCGTCTTGCGCGGCACTACGCTTTTCTTCTCACGCTTTCGCCATACCCTACTCCTCCGCTTTCCGCCTGATGGTTCCGTTGCAGCCTCCTCTTCGCTCTCGCCGTCTTTCGTCGCCCGCTGCGCTCCGCGTTCGCTCTTTCATCATTCGCTGTGCTCGTTCGCTCGGTTAAGCCGAGGTCACTGACGCCGACACTCAACGCAGGAACAGGCCTCTAAGTGTTGCGCTTTAAAAAAAGTTCTGGCAGAGAAACCATCCATAATGATTGTAAAAAAAAACAGCGCTACAGCTTAATTTTTTAGATACGCTGGAATTATATTGAGTATTTTTGAACTACATATTATCTAAACCAAGCAAGGAGAAGCGCGCGTCACACATTCGGGATGACAGTGGCGTGATATACGCAGTGACTTCCGCCGAACTACGTGGCCGCAGATAACATTTTCTCCATAATCTACCCACTTTTTAATACACTGCTGTGCGTATGCACTGGTGTGAGGAAAACGAACAGTAATTGTCAAACTAACGTTGTCTAAAGTTTCACCTAGGGATGGTAATATCGATGAACGATTAATCGACTAAAAGTACGCCGCAACGATTAATCGTCATCGATGTCTACCTTTAATGTAATCGGTTTAATCGATTAAAGCAGTTCGATTAATCGTTTTCCGGACTGACTAAAGTGGCGTGAAAATTTTGAAATCGTACTATAGAAAGCGGAGTACGAGCAACGACAGCGCGGCTGCGAAGACAGAGAGCGACTGTCGACTGTTTTCCTGAGTCATGTCTAGCTGGCCAAGCGCTTCCCCGCTTTACGCACACGTCACACAGGCTACCTGGGGCCGGGGAGACGCCTCCCCCGTGGAGGAAGAAATAAACTAGGTGAGAGCATTACGTGAGGCAGCAAGTCTTGGCAAGCGAACTCACCGTCAAACCATTTCCTTTGCTTTTTACCTCACAGTATAGCGTCAGAACGTGACCCTGGGAGAGAATGTATTGACCGATAATGTTTGCTTCGTAGTAGTTTCAAATCGGTGCGCACCCGTTCAGCGGCGCTACTGCCCTGCGCCCGGCAGCATTAAACCTACCGCGCGCTCTGATGGGGCGATCACGTGTTGCGCCATTACTTCTTGATGTCAGTCGTGCTGCGACGCTCTCTTCTAATTTCTCCTTCCTCCATGCCCACCCTCCTCAGTAAGTGCCATTTTTAACATACAGGGTGTTCATTTTTAAGTTTTAAAGAATTTTTAGAAATCGCCCTTGGCAGGTAGCATAATTCTTAGCATTGAGCTAGGTTATTAGATAAGGCGGACATTAGCACAAGAAATCGAAACACATTCAACTAATTAACAAAAAATCACTAATTAACTTCTTAGTTAATTACTTTACGACACATCTAGCAATTTACGAATTGCAGCCGGTGAGCTTGTCAGTTCTATCCACGTGGAATGAACTTCCAGAATCAAACCAGTTTGGAGATATGCGCCATCAAACTCGCCGTAAAAATGCACTGTTCCACTTTTTTACCAAAATGCAATGAAGCACAAAAGGAACTGGAACGTCTATGTATTTCGTCCCACACTTTCAGAAATAATATCTCGAAACTGGTGTCTTCCTGGAAATTCATTTCAAGTACACTGTGTCTTGCAAACTCACCTGCTACAATTCGTAAAGTGCAATGTGTCCTAAAGTAATTAACTAAGAAGTTCATTAGTCAATTTTTGTTAATTGGTTGAATATGTCTTTCGATTTCTCGTGCTACTAATATCCGCTTCTTCGAATAACCCAGCTCAACGATAATAATTATGCTACCTGCCACAGGGGAATTTTTAAAATTCCGCAAAACTTAAATATTGTCACGCAGTAGTAGTGACGGTGAAGAAAACAGTCGCAAACTGTGAATGACGAAACGGATTTTTTATTTGGCGAACCTGTGCCCACAAAAGCAAGTTTCACCCGAAGCACAACGATAGCGGCGAACACAGTCGGCGATCGTCGAAATATGATCAGCGGCGAAACGCGTCGGCTTTTATACATGTGTTATCGAAGATTCCAGAGTAATCTCTGGTGCGCGCTTGTCTTCCAGAAAGTACTAGAGAATTCGCGTCGCTCATACAATCAAATTATATAAGCGTCCGTGACAATAGACAACGGATAGAAGCCTCGATAACGTTCGAGAAACTTCCGATACATGCAGGCGGTTCCTGCGCCGAGCGATAACGTTGAATATTTGTTAGCTGGTGAAAAGCGGTCACCAATGAAAGATAGACAAGTACACGTGTCAATATCAACACCTTGTATATTGCTTATTCCTTCACTAGTCACTAGTGGCAATTATAGTTGACCTCTAACAAATTAAATGTTATTCTTTATCAAATTTTATACGCTTGTATTTATTAGGCTGGTTCGACCTTGCAAAGGTTAAAATAGGTACTTACGTGAGTAAATAACTGTTTCAGTCTTTTTAAAGCGCCCGAAAAAAGTCGATTAATCGATTATACGCTAAACCGACGAACGATTAATCGTTAATCGATTAAAAAATTTAATCGACAATCCCTAGTTTCACTTTGGAATTGTAATAGCACCAAACGAGACCAATAAGAGTAGATGACAGGACAGGTGCCATTAAATAAAGCTGTTATGGCCGATTTACGCTCGAGCCGCCCAGCGTCGCAAGCCGCACCGCACGCGTGCGGCCGTGCTGAAAATTGCAAATGTCGAACACTTATGCACAAATTTCGGTTCACACTGTGTAAACTGAAATTCGTGCACAAGTGTTCGAGATGTTCAATTTTACACTGTGTAAACGAAAATTTGTGCACAAGTCTTCGACATGTGTAATTTTATACTGTGTAAACCGAAATTTGTGCACAATACAACGACATGTGGAATTTTACACTGTGTAAACCGCAATTTGTGCACAAGTCTTTGACATGTTCAATTTTATACTGTGTGAACCGAAATCTGTGCGCAAGTCTGCGACATGTGCAATTTTACACTGTGCAAACCGAAATTTATGCACAAGTCTTCGACATGTCCAATTTTGCACTGTGTAAACCGAAATTTGTGCACAAGTCTTCGACATGTGCAATTTTACACTGTGTAAACCAAAATCTGTTCGCAAGTCTGCGACATGTGCAATTTTACACTGTGCAAACCGAAATTTATGCACAAGTCTTCGACATGTCCAATTTTACAAAGTGTAAACCAAAATCTGTGCACAAGTCTTCCACATGTCGAATTTTACACTGTGTAAACCGCAATTTGTGCACAAGCCTTCGACATGTCGAATTTTACACTGTGTAAACGGCAATTTGTGCACAAGCCTTCGACATGTGCAATTTTACACTGTGCAAACCGAAATCTGTGCACAAGTCTTCGATATGTGCAATTTTACACTGTGTAAACGAAATTTGTGCACAAGTCTTTGACATGTTCAATTTTGCACTGTGTAAACCGAAATTTGTGCACAAGTCTTCGACATGTGCAATTTTACACTGTGTAAACCGAAATCTGTGCGCAAGTCTTCAACATGTGCAATTTTACACTGTGAAAACCGAAATTTGTGCACAAGTCTTCGACATGTCCAATTTTACACTGTGTGAACCGAAATCTGTGCACAAGTCTTCGACATGTGCAATTTTACAAAGTCTAAACCAAAATGTGTGCACAAGTCTTCGACATGTGCAAGTTTACACTGTGTGAACCGAAATCTGTGCACAAGTCTTCGACATGTGAAATTTTACAAAGTGTAAACCAAAATTTGTGCAGAAGTCTTCGACATGTGCAATTTTACACATTGTAAACCGAGATTTGTGCACAAGTCATCGACATGTGCAATTTTACACTGTGCAAACCGAAATTTGTGCACAAGTCTTCGACATGTGTAATTTTATACTGTGTCAACCGAAATTTGTGCACAAGACAACGGCATGTGGAACTTTACACTGTGTAAACCGAAATTTGTCCACAAGTCTTCGACATGTGCAATTTTACACATTGTAAACCGAGATTTGTGCACAAGTCATCGACATGTGCAATTTTACACTGTGTAAACCAAAATTTGTGCACAAGTGTTCGACATGTGCAATTTTACACTGTGTAAACTGAAATTTGTGCACAAGTCTTTGACATGTTCAATTTTATACTGTGTAAACCGAAATTTATGCACAAGTCTTTGACATGTGCAATTTTACACATTGTAAACCGAGATTTGTGCACAAGTCCTCGACATGTGCAATTTTATTTACACTGTGTAAACTAATATTTGTACACAAGTCTCTGCCATGTGCAATTTTACACTGTGTAAACCGAAATCTGTGTACAAGTCTTCGACATGTGAAATTTTACACTGTGTAAACCGCAATTTGTGCACAAGTCTTCGACATGTGCAATTTTACACTGTGTAAACCGAAATCTGTGCGCAAGTCTGCGACATGTGCAATTTTACACTGTGAAAACCGAAATGCAATTTTACACTGTGAAAACCGAAATCTTTGCACAAGTCTTCGACATGTCCAATTTTACACTGTGTGAACCAAAATCTGTGCACAAGTCTGTTCGACATGTGCAATTTTAAACTGTGTCAACCGAAATTTGTGCACAAGACAACGACATGTGCAATTTTACACTGTGTAAACCAATATTTGTACACAAGTGTCTGACATGTGCAATTTTACACTGTGTAAACCGAAATCTGTGCACAAGTCTTCGACATGTGGAATTTTACACTGTGTAAACCGCAATTTGTGCACAAGTCTTCGACATGTGCAATTTTACAAAGTGTAAACCAAAATGTGTGCAAAAATTTTCGACATGTGCAACTTTACACTGTGTGAACCGAAATCTGCTCACAAGTCTTCGACATGTAAAATTTTACAAAGTATAAGCCGAAATCTGTGCACAAGTCTGCGACATGCGCAATTTTACACTGTGCAAACCGAAATTTATGCACAAGTCTTCGACATGTCCAATTTTGCACTGTGTAAACCGAAATTTGTGCACAAGTCTTCGACATGTGCAATTTTACACTGTGTAAACCAAAATCTGTTCGCAAGTCTGCGACATGTGCAATTTTACACTGTGCAAACCGAAATTTATGCACAAGTCTTCGACATGTCCAATTTTACAAAGTGTAAACCAAAATCTGTGCACAAGTCTTCCACATGTCGAATTTTACACTGTGTAAACCGCAATTTGTGCACAAGCCTTCGACATGTCGAATTTTACACTGTGTAAACGGCAATTTGTGCACAAGCCTTCGACATGTGCAATTTTACACTGTGCAAACCGAAATCTGTGCACAAGTCTTCGATATGTGCAATTTTACACTGTGTAAACGAAATTTGTGCACAAGTTTTTGACATGTTCAATTTTGCACTGTGTAAACCGAAATTTGTGCACAAGTCTTCGACATGTGCAATTTTACACTGTGTAAACCGAAATCTGTGCGCAAGTCTTCAACATGTGCAATTTTACACTGTGAAAACCGAAATTTGTGCACAAGTCTTCGACATGTCCAATTTTACACTGTGTGAACCGAAATCTGTGCACAAGTCTTCGACATGTGCAATTTTACAAAGTCTAAACCAAAATGTGTGCACAAGTCTTCGACATGTGCAAGTTTACACTGTGTGAACCGAAATCTGTGCACAAGTCTTCGACATGTGAAATTTTACAAAGTGTAAACCAAAATTTGTGCAGAAGTCTTCGACATGTGCAATTTTACACATTGTAAACCGAGATTTGTGCACAAGTCATCGACATGTGCAATTTTACACTGTGCAAACCGAAATTTGTGCACAAGTCTTCGACATGTGTAATTTTATACTGTGTCAACCGAAATTTGTGCACAAGACAACGGCATGTGGAACTTTACACTGTGTAAACCGAAATTTGTCCACAAGTCTTCGACATGTGCAATTTTACACATTGTAAACCGAGATTTGTGCACAAGTCATCGACATGTGCAATTTTACACTGTGTAAACCAAAATTTGTGCACAAGTGTTCGACATGTGCAATTTTACACTGTGTAAACTGAAATTTGTGCACAAGTCTTTGACATGTTCAATTTTATACTGTGTAAACCGAAATTTATGCACAAGTCTTTGACATGTGCAATTTTACACATTGTAAACCGAGATTTGTGCACAAGTCCTCGACATGTGCAATTTTATTTACACTGTGTAAACTAATATTTGTACACAAGTCTCTGCCATGTGCAATTTTACACTGTGTAAACCGAAATCTGTGTACAAGTCTTCGACATGTGAAATTTTACACTGTGTAAACCGCAATTTGTGCACAAGTCTTCGACATGTGCAATTTTACACTGTGTAAACCGAAATCTGTGCGCAAGTCTGCGACATGTGCAATTTTACACTGTGAAAACCGAAATGCAATTTTACACTGTGAAAACCGAAATCTTTGCACAAGTCTTCGACATGTCCAATTTTACACTGTGTGAACCAAAATCTATGCACAAGTCTGTTCGACATGTGCAATTTTAAACTGTGTCAACCGAAATTTGTGCACAAGACAACGACATGTGCAATTTTACACTGTGTAAACCAATATTTGTACACAAGTGTCTGACATGTGCAATTTTACACTGTGTAAACCGAAATCTGTGCACAAGTCTTCGACATGTGGAATTTTACACTGTGTAAACCGCAATTTGTGCACAAGTCTTCGACATGTGCAATTTTACAAAGTGTAAACCAAAATGTGTGCAAAAATTTTCGACATGTGCAACTTTACACTGTGTGAACCGAAATCTGCTCACAAGTCTTCGACATGTAAAATTTTACAAAGTATAAGCCGAAATCTGTGCACAAGTCTGCGACATGCGCAATTTTACACTGTGTAAACCGAAGTCTGTGCACAAGTCTTCGACATGTGCAATTTTACACCGTAAACCGAAATCTGTGCACAAGTCTGTTCGACATGCGCAATTTTACACTGTGTAAGCCGAAATCTGTGCGCAAGTCTGCGACATGCGCAATTTTACACTGTGCAAACCAAAATTTGTGCACAAGTCTTCGACATGTGCAATTTTACACTGTGTGAACCGAAATCTGTGCACAAGTCTTCGACATGTGCAATTTTACGAAGTGTAAACCAAAATGTGTGCAGAAGTCTTCGACATGTGCAATTTTACACTGTGCAAGCCGAAATTTGTGCACAAGTCTTCGACATGTGCAATTTTACAAAGTGTGAACCGAAATCTGTGCACAAGTCTTCGACATGTGCAATTTTACACTGTGTGAACCAATATTTTACACAAGTCTTTGACATGTCCAATTTTACACTGTGTGAACCGAAATCTGTGCACAAGTCTGTTCGACATGTGCAATTGTACACTGTGTAAACCGAAATTTATGCACAAGTCTTTGACATGTGCAATTTTACACTGTGTAAACCGAAATCTGTGCGCAAGTCTGCCACATGCGCAATTTTACACTGTGCAAACCGTAATTTGTGCACAAGTCTACGACATGTGCAATTTTACACTGTGTAACCGGAAATCTGTGCGCAGGTCTTCGACATGTCCAATTTTACACTGTGTGAACCAAAATCTGTGCACAAGTCTATTCGACATGTGCAATTTTATACTGTGTCAACCGCAATTTGTGCACAAGACAACGACATGTGGAATTTTACGCTGTGTAAACCGCAATTTGTGCACAAGTCTTCGACATATGGAATTTTACACTGTGTAAACCGAAATTGGTGCGCAAGTGTTCGTTATGTGCAATTTTTCGACATGTGCAATTTTACACTGTGTAAACCGAAATCTGTGCGCAAGTCTGCGACATGCGCAATTTTACACTGTGCAAACCGAAATTTGTGCACAAGTCTTCGACATGTGCAATTTTACACTGTGTGAACCAAAATGTGTGCACAAGTCTTTGACATGTTCAATTTTACACTGTGTAAACCGAAATTTGTGCACAAGTCTTCGACATGTGCAATTTTACACTGTGTAAACCGAAATATGTGCGCAAGTGTGCGACATGTGCAATTTTACAAAGTGTAAACCAAAATGTGTGCACAAGTCTTCGGCATGTGCAATTTTACACAGTGTGAACCGAAATCTGTGCACAAGTCTTCGACATGTGCAATTTTACACTGTGTAAACCAATATTTGTACACAGGTGTCTGACATGTGCAATTTTACACTGTGTAAACCGAAATCTGTGCACAAGTCTTCGACATGTGGAATTTTACACTGTGTAAACCGCAATTTGTGCACAAGTCTTCGAGATGTGCAATTTTACACTGTGTAAACCGAAATCTGTGCGCAAGTCTGCGACATGTGTAATTTTAGACTGTGAAAACCGAAATCGGTGCACAAGTCTTCGACATGTCCAATTTTACACTGTGTGAACTGAAATTTGTGCACAAGTCTTTGACATGTTCAATTTTACACTGTGTAAACCGAAATTTGTGCACAAGTCTTCGACATATCCAATTTTACGCTGTGTGAACCGTAATCTGTGCATAAGTCTTCGACATGTGCAATTTTACAAAGTGTAAACCAAAATGTGTGCACAAATTTTCGACATGTGCAATTTTACACTGTGTGAACTGAAATCTGTTCACAAGTCTTCGACATGTAAAATTTTACAAAGTATGAACCAAAATTTGTGCACGTCTTCGACATGTGCAATTTTACACTGTGTAAACCGAAATTTGTGCACAAGTCTTCGACATGTGTAATTTTATACTGTGTCAACCGAAATTTGTGCACAAGACAACGACATGTAGAATTTTACACTGTGTAAACCGAAATTTGTGCACAAGTGTTCGACATGTGCAATTTTACACTGTGTAAACTGAAATTTGTGCACAAGTCTTTGACATGTTCAATTTTATACTGTGTAAACCGAAATTTATGCAAAAGTCTTCGACATGTGCAATTTTACACTGTGTAAACCGAAATCTGTGCGCAAGTCTGCGACATGTGCAATTTTACACTGTGAAAACCGAAATTTGTGCGCATGTCTTCGACATGTCCAATTTTACACTGTGTGAACCGAAATCTGTGCACAAGTTTTCGACATGTGCAATTTTACAAAGTGTAAACCAAAATGTGTGCACAAGTCTTCGACATGTGCAATTTTACAGAGTGTGAACTGAAATCTGTGCACAAGTCTTCGACATGTGCAATTTTACACTGTGTAAACCAATGTTTGTGCAGAAGTCTTCGACATGTGCAATTTTACACTGTGTAAACCGAAATCTGTGCAAAAGTCTTCGACATGTAGAGTTTTACACTGTGTAAACTGCAATTTGTGCACAAGTCTTTGACATGTTCAGTTTTACACTGTGCAAACCGAAATTTGTGCACAAGTCTTCGACAGGTGCAATTTTACACATTGCAAACCGAGATTTGTGCACAAGTCTTCGACATGTGCAATTTTATTTACTGTGTAAACTAATATTTGTACACAAGTCTCTGACATGTGCAATTTTACGCTGTGTAAACCGAAATCTGTGTACAAGTCTTCGATATGTGAAATTTTACACTGTGTAAACCGCAATTTGTGCACAAGTCTTCGACATGTGCAATTTTACACTGTGTAAACCGAAATCGGTGCGCAAGTCTGCGACATGTGCAATTTTACACTGTGAAAACCGAAATGCATTTTTACACTGTGAAAACCGAAATATGTGCACAAGTCTTCGACATGTCGAATTTTACACTGTGTGAACCGAAATCTGTGCACAAGTCTGTTTAACATGTGCAATTTTATATTGTGTCAACCAAAATTTGTGCACAAGACAACGACATGTGGAATCTTACACTGTGTAAACTGCAATTTGTGCACAAGTCTTCCACATGAAATTTTACACTGTGTAAACCGAAATCTGTGCACAAGTCTTCGACATGTGCAATTTTACGAAGTGTAAACCAACATGTGTGCAGAAGTCTTCGACATGTGCAATTTTACACTGTGCAAGCCGAAATTTGTGCACAAGTCTTCGACATGTGCAATTTTACAAAGTGTGAACCGAAATCTGTGCACAAGTCTTCGACATGTGCAATTTTACACTGTGTAAACCGAAATCTGGGTGCAAGTCTGCGACATGTGCAATTTTACACTGTGTGAACCAATATTTGTACACAAGTCTTTGACATGTCCAATTTTACACTGTGTGAACCGAAATCTGTGCACAAGTCTGTTCGACATGTGCAATTGTACACTGTGTAAACCGAAATTTATGCACAAGTCTTCGACATGTGCAATTTTACACTGTGTAAACCGAAATCTGTGCGCAAGTCTGCGACATGCGCAATTTTACACTGTGCAAACCGTAATTTGTGCACAAGTCTTCGACATGTGCAATTTTACACTGTGTAAACCGAAATTTGTGCACAAGTCTTCGACATGTGCAATTTTACACTGTGTGAACCGAAATCTGTGCACAAGTCTGTTCGACATGTGCAATTTTACACTGTGTAAACCGAAATCTGTGCACAAGACTTCGACATGTGCAATTTTACACTGTGTGAACCGAAATCTGTGCACAAGTGTTCGACATGTGGAATTTTACACTGTGTAAACCGCAATTTGTGCACAAGTCTTCGACATGTGAAATTTTACACTGTGTAACCGGAAATCTGTGCGCAAGTCTTCGACATGTCCAATTTTACGCTGTGTGAACCGTAATCTGTGCATAAGTCTTCGACATGTGCAATTTTACAAAGTGTAAACCAAAATGTGTGCACAAATTTTCGACATGTGCAATTTTACACTGTGTGAACTGAAATCTGTTCACAAGTCTTCGACATGTAAAATTTTACAAAGTATAAACCAAAATTTGTGCACGTCTTCGACATGTGCAATTTTACACTGTGTAAACCGAAATTTGTGCACAAGTCTTCGACATGTGTAATTTTATACTGTGTCAACCGAAATTTGTGCACAAGTCTTCGACATGTGCAATTTTACACTGTGTAAACCGAAATTTGTGCACAAGTGTTCGACATGTGCAATTTTACACTGTGTAAACTGAAATTTGTGCACAAGTCTTTGACATGTTCAATTTTATACTGTGTAAACCGAAATTTATGCAAAAGTCTTCGACATGTGCAATTTTACACTGTGTAAACCGAAATATGTGCGCAAGTCTGCGACATGTGCAATTTTACACTGTGAAAACCGAAATTTGTGCGCATGTCTTCGACATGTCCAATTTTACACTGTGTGAACCGAAATCTGTGCACAAGTTTTCGACATGTGCAATTTTACAAAGTGTAAACCAAAATGTGTGCACAAGTCTTCGACATGTGCAATTTTACAGAGTGTGAACTGAAATCTGTACACAAGTCTTCGACATGTGCAATTTTACACTGTGTAAACAAATGTTTGTGCAGAAGTCTTCGACATGTGCAATTTTACACTGTGTAAACCGAAATCTGTGCAAAAGTCTTCGACATGTAGAGTTTTACACTGTGTAAACTGCAATTTGTGCACAAGTCTTTGACATGTTCAGTTTTACACTGTGCAAACCGAAATTTGTGCACAAGTCTTCGACATGTGCAATTTTACACATTGTAAACCGAGATTTGTGCACAAGTCTTCGACATGTGCAATTTTATTTACTGTGTAAACTAATATTTGTACACAAGTCTCTGACATGTGCAATTTTACGCTGTGTAAACCGAAATCTGTGTACAAGTCTTCGATATGTGAAATTTTACACTGTGTAAACCGCAATTTGTGCACAAGTCTTCGACATGTGCAATTTTACACTGTGTAAACCGAAATCGGTGCGCAAGTCTGCGACATGTGCAATTTTACACTGTGAAAACCGAAATGCAATTTTACACTGTGAAAACCGAAATGTGTGCACAAGTCTTCGACATGTCGAATTTTACACTGTGTGAACCGAAATCTGTGCACAAGTCTGTTCAACATGTGCAATTTTATACTGTGTCAACCAAAATTTGTGCACAAGACAACGACATGTGGAATCTTACACTGTGTAAACTGCAATTTGTGCACAAGTCTTCCACATGAAATTTTACACTGTGTAAACCGAAATCTGTGCACAAGTCTTCGACATGTGCAATTTTACGAAGTGTAAACCAACATGTGTGCAGAAGTCTTCGACATGTGCAATTTTACACTGTGCAAGCCGAAATTTGTGCACAAGTCTTCGACATGTGCAATTTTACAAAGTGTGAACCGAAATCTGTGCACAAGTCTTCGACATGTGCAACTTTACACTGTGTAAACCGAAATCTGGGTGCAAGTCTGCGACATGTGCAATTTTACACTGTGTGAACCAATATTTGTACACAAGTCTTTGACATGTCCAATTTTACACTGTGTGAACCGAAATCTGTGCACAAGTCTGTTCGACATGTGCAATTTTACACTGTGTAAACCGAAATTTATGCACAAGTCTTCGACATGTGCAATTTTACACTGTGTAAACCGAAATCTGTGCGCAAGTCTGCGACATGCGCAATTTTACACTGTGCAAACCGTAATTTGTGCACAAGTCTTCGACATGTGCAATTTTACACTGTGTAAACCGAAATTTGTGCACAAGTCTTCGACATGTGCAATTTTACACTGTGTGAACCGAAATCTGTGCACAAGTCTGTTCGACATGTGCAATTTTACACTGTGTAAACCGAAATCTGTGCACAAGACTTCGACATGTGCAATTTTACATTGTGTGAACCGAAATCTGTGCACAAGTGTTCGACATGTGGAATTTTACACTGTGTAAACCGCAATTTGTGCACAAGTCTTCGACATGTGAAATTTTACACTGTGTAAACCGAAATTTGTGCACAAGTCTTCGACATGTGCAATTTTACACTGTGTGAACCAATATTTGTACACAAGTCTTCGACATGTGCAATTTTACACTGTGCGAACCGAAATCTGTGCACAAGTCTGTTCGACATGTGCAATTTTACACTGTGTGAACCGAAATCTGTGCACAAATGTTCGACATGTGGAATTTTACACTGTGTAAACCGCAATTTGTGCACAAGTCTTCGACATGTGAAATTTTACACTGTGTAAACCGCAATTTGTGCACAAGTCTTCGACATGTGCAATTTTACACTGTGTGAACCAATATTTGTACACAAGTCCCTGACATGTGCAATTTTACACTGTGTAAACCGAAATCTGTGCACAAGTCTTCGACATGTGGAATTTTACACTGTGTAAACCACAATTTGTGCACAAATCTTCGACATGTGCAATTTTACACTGTGTAAACCGAAATCTGTGCGAAAGTCTGCGACATGTGCAATGTTACACTGTGCAAACCGAAATTTGTGCACAAGTCTTCGACATGTGCAGTTTTACACTGTGTAAACTAATATTTGTACACAAGTCTCTGACATGTACAATTTTACACTGTGTAAACCGAAATCTGTGCACAAGTCTTCGACATGTGCAATTTTACACTGTGCAAACCGAAATTTGTGCACGTCTTCGACATGTGCAATTTTACACTGTGTAAAGCGAAATTTCTCTACAAGTCTTCGACATGTTCAGTTTTACACTGTGTAAACCGAAACCTGTGCACAAGTCTTCGACATGTTTAATCTTACACTGTGTAAATCAAAATCTGTGCACAAGTCTGCGACATGTGCAATTTTACACTGTTTAACCCGAAATCTGTGCACAAGTCTTCGACATGTGGAATTTTACACGATGTAAACCGCAATTTGTGCACAAGTCTTCGACATGTGGAATTTTACACTGTGTAAACCGAAATTTGTGCACTAGTCTTCGACATGTGCAATTTACACTGTGTAAAGCGAAATTTGTGCACAAGTCTTCGACATGTGCAAATTTACACTGTGTAAACCGAAATCTGTGCACAAGTCTTCGACATGTGGAATTTTACACTGTGCAAACCGCAATTGGTGCACAAGTCTTCGACATGTGTAGTTTTAAACTGTGTAAACGAAAATTTGTGCACAAGTCGTCGACATGTGCAATTTTACACTGTGTAAACCGAAATCTGTGCGCAAGTGTGCGACATGTGCATTTTTACACTGTGGAAACCGAAATTTGTACACAAGTCTTCGACATGTGCAATTTTACACTGTGTAAACTGAAATTTGTGCACAAGTCTTTGACATGTGCAATTTTACACTGCGTAAACCGAAATTTGTGCACAAGTCTTCGACATGTTTAATTTTACACTGTGTAAACGGAAATCTGTGCGCAAGTCTGCGACATGTGCAATTTTACACTGTGAAAACCGAAATTTGTGCGCATGTCTTCGACATGTCCAATTTTACACTGTGTGAACCGAAATCTGTGCACAAGTTTTCGACATGTGCAATTTTACAAAGTGTAAACCAAAATGTGTGCACAAGTCTTCGACATGTGCAATTTTACAGAGTGTGAACTGAAATCTGTACACAAGTCTTCGACATGTGCAATTTTACACTGTGTAAACCAATGTTTGTGCAGAAGTCTTCGACATGTGCAATTTTACACGGTGTAAACCGAAATCTGTGCAAAAGTCTTCGACATGTAGAGTTTTACACTGTGTAAACTGCAATTTGTGCACAAGTCTTTGACATGTTCAGTTTTACACTGTGCAAACCGAAATTTGTGCACAAGTCTTCGACATGTGCAATTTTACACATTGTAAACCGAGATTTGTGCACAAGTCTTCGACATGTGCAATTTTATTTACTGTGTAAACTAATATTTGTACACAAGTCTCTGACATGTGCAATTTTACGCTGTGTAAACCGAAATCTGTGTACAAGTCTTCGATATGTGAAATTTTACACTGTGTAAACCGCAATTTGTGCACAAGTCTTCGACATGTGCAATTTTACACTGTGTAAACCGAAATCGGTGCGCAAGTCTGCGACATGTGCAATTTTACACTGTGAAAACCGAAATGCAATTTTACACTGTGAAAACCGAAATGTGTGCACAAGTCTTCGACATGTCGAATTTTACACTGTGCAAACCGAAATTTGTGCACGTCTTCGACATGTGCAATTTTACACTGTGTAAAGCGAAATTTCTCTACAAGTCTTCGACATGTTCAGTTTTACACTGTGTAAACCGAAACCTGTGCACAAGTCTTCGACATGTTTAATCTTACACTGTGTAAATCAAAATCTGTGCACAAGTCTGCGACATGTGCAATTTTACACTGTTTAACCCGAAATCTGTGCACAAGTCTTCGACATGTGGAATTTTACACGATGTAAACCGCAATTTGTGCACAAGTCTTCGACATGTGGAATTTTACACTGTGTAAACCGAAATTTGTGCACTAGTCTTCGACATGTGCAATTTACACTGTGTAAAGCGAAATTTGTGCACAAGTCTTCGACATGTGCAAATTTACACTGTGTAAACCGAAATCTGTGCACAAGTCTTCGACATGTGGAATTTTACACTGTGCAAACCGCAATTGGTGCACAAGTCTTCGACATGTGTAGTTTTAAACTGTGTAAACGAAAATTTGTGCACAAGTCGTCGACATGTGCAATTTTACACTGTGTAAACCGAAATCTGTGCGCAAGTGTGCGACATGTGCATTTTTACACTGTGGAAACCGAAATTTGTACACAAGTCTTCGACATGTGCAATTTTACACTGTGTAAACTGAAATTTGTGCACAAGTCTTTGACATGTGCAATTTTACACTGCGTAAACCGAAATTTGTGCACAAGTCTTCGACATGTTTAATTTTACACTGTGTAAACGGAAATTTGTGCACAAGTCTTCGACATGTGCAATTTGACACTGTGAAAACCGAAAATTGTGCACAAGTGTTCGACATGTGCAATTTTTCGCATGACCTCACGCGTGCGTTGCAGCTTGCGACGCTGGGCGGCTCGAGCGTAAATCGCCCTTTACGCTTTATTTAGTGGCACCTGTCTTGTCGTGATACTCGTATTTGTCGTGTTGTTTCACGGGTATTAACGCGACAGCGTTTAGGGCTGCGTATCGCAGATAATCCGGCTTCGGCAACCGGCGCGTGAGCGCAGGTGGCAGAGAAAATAATCCAATCACATCGACCGCGCAGGCCCTCCACGTGGTGCAAGGTTCTGGTGAACAAGAATTGAATTTCTCAGTGAAATCCGTCAGAAAAATGGTAAAGTACGACTTTACCATTTGGCGTCGGATTCGCCGTCGGATTGTAATTTGAATGTACGAGAAAATCCAATTCTGATATGAGGAAACTCAAGCATTTCTACCAGACCTGCGCGCGGCGGGGCAATAGCAAACAATTGATAAACTAAAATGTCACAGTTTCGCCCTAAGGGCGAAGCAATGAATGCGATAGCAACACAGCAATGTCATACGAAGTAAGGTGAGCGGCTTTGGTAGCAACAACACGCAGAACTGTTGTCGACGCCATCGGCGTTTTGCCCGCGTTAGCTCAAAATGCGTGCGGCGTTGGTGACTGTTGCTGGAGCCTCTGATATAAATAGGCACTTGGTGCCGCAGCTAAACGTCGCCTCCCTTCCCTCCCCCTCCCCCACGGCCTCTCGCGCGTCCGAAGAAGGCGCGTTTGCTCTACATATATGGTGATTGTAAAGGAGAAAAGAGACGCCTACTTCTGCAGCCCTTAAGCGAGCACGGCGCAGAACGCGCGTTTGTTCTCCGCCGTGCGTTCACTCCCCGTGAAAGACGCGCCCCTCGCGCCCTTTCACTCGCACATACAGCGTTCGGCGCGCGGCGACGATTTCATCTCCAAATGACGTCATACGGAACCTCACGGCGACGGCGACGGCGACGCCGACGGCAGAAATCTGCTTTTGAGTGTCCATATAATTGCTATCGCAATAATAAAAAAAGGTGCTAGGGCCTTCACATTTTAATATAAGACCACTTATGCATTTCACTTTAAAAGTGAAGCCGACTTTAAGGGGATCCGTGTAAACTTGGTCTTTGTAAGCTGGCTTTCCCACGTTCAGTGTTGCAGTGAATGAAGCCTACTTGCCGTATGTAAACCGTGCGATGCGAACGGGTCCCGATAACGCTATTGCGTTCTACTCTTAAAGGCGAAGCTTAAGCGTCCTCCAAGTTTTTCTACCAAGATGAACCTGTACCAACTAGGCCAACAACAAGTCCTACTCAAACTTATCTAAAGTTTCACTGGGCGCTGACTATGAGGCCGATGTTCTCCTGTGTTGCATCTCGTGCACCATGCGACGCCTGAAACGCCACTGATGGCACTCATCACGTGAACATTGCGAGGCGCCTGGTAGCATGCCAGGGCGCTGTTTCTTCTGCCACATAGTAGTCGCCTTGTGTGCTGCGTCACGCCAACACGTCACAACCGCGTGTAGGTAAAACACTGTACGGCGAGTTAGAGCGCAACACCAAACCTTGTTATCCCTGTCACTGCTACGTCTCTACTGGTGAAACTACCAAATTTTCATTCCTCCACGACCCTATTCTGCATGTAGCTTCGGGATATATGGTACATTCAAGAGGATCAATTACCGAATTTCCAGGCTTCTACGTAAGAAAACGAAATCGCAGTTTCGTCCGAAAAACTAAACGCAATTGACAACGATATCAGCGTATTAGAATATTGCTCAAATTAAGGCTTGTAGTTTTGTGGGCTGTAAAAATTACAGTAATCATTCGCTCACTAACCAACCAAGCGTGGTGTCAATTATGTGCCCAAAGACACATATCAAGAGAGTTCACTCGATGACCGCGGGCACTCGCGCGGTCACGACGATTGCGTGCCAAAGCGACTGTTCCATGTTGCCACTCCCTTTACCATTTCAGCTGCGCCATGCCTTCGAATATTACGTGGCCTCCCACACTGAGTGCGCGAGAATACAACGCACATAAAGGCACTATAGCCGTGATGCTATACAGTGGCTTCAATGCACTATAGTCGGCTTCCCAAGCGTCCTGCCCAGCCGCCATCTTGTTTGGACAGGAAAGTAGCCTGCATCGTTTTATTGTATGCACACTCCAAAGCGGATTTCTGCCGTCGGTGTTGCCGTCGCCGTGAGGTTCCGTATGACGTCAATGGCGATGAAATCGTCGCCGCACTCCGGACGCTGTATGTGCGAGTGAAAGGGCGCGAGGGACGCGCGCTTTCACGGGGAGCGAACGCACGTCGGAGAGCAAACGCGCGTTCTGCGCTGTGCTATCTGAAGGGCTAAAGAATTAAGCGTCTCTTTCCTCCTTTACAATCACCATATATATAGAACAAACGCGACTTCTTCCGTAGCGCGGAAGGCCCTGGGGGGACGGGAAGGCGGGAGGGGAGGTGACATTTAGCTGTGGTACCAAATGTGTATTTATATAAAAACGTTGCGAGGCGAGAAGGTGGTAAAGGCTTCGGACGCTGCTTGACGAGTGTCCCGTTCTGATCTCGTCGAAAACCACCGAGCCGCCCCCAGAGGCACCGGCAACAATCACCAACGGCGCGCGCGTTCGGATCGAACGCGGGCAAAACGCCGACGGCGTCGACAACAGTTCTGCGCGTTGCTTGTGCTGCTGCATGTCCGAGTTTATACAGCTGATAAAACTACTATCCTTACTCCGTATAGCTCTCTCCTAATTTGCTATCACAAGTGATGCTTTGCCTTTCGGGTGAAACTGCGACAAATTTTTTGACTTCGATGCTGTCTTCGCGAAGCTGCCTGCTTTGATGTCTTCGTGAGAAATGGAACGAGACTTAAGATGGGCGCTGTCCGCTTAGCCGTCTACGGCGAGTATTGGAACACAGCCAGGATCAGCACGGCGGCAGCGGCGACTGCGCGAACGCTTCCCGAGCGTCCGTATAATTGCTGTCACGGTGACTTTCCAGCATGCTTCGCGTGGCTGCATGCAGTGTAACGTGCTATATACACGCACCCATTGAGGGAGAGGCCTCGCCTGCACTCCTGGGCACCGCCAGGTCCAGGTAGCTGAGCGTGCTCTTGACGACCTGCGGCTTTCGTCCGGGTGTACACACTCCGACCGGGCTGGACGCGTAGTCGATGGGCGAGCAGGCTCCGCTGGCGCTCGTCGAGTAGCTGGCGCGAGGCATGGTGGCCTTCAAAGCCGTGCACGCTACACTGGGCATGCCTGCGCTGACGCGGAGATGTCGCGGCGATGCTTTCAAAGGGACACACTATACTCGGAGAAAGAAACCGTAAATCGCGGGAAAAGGTTGTTGCAAGCGCTAAAGGATGAGACAGACTTTAGAAATATCGACAAACAAAAATATCCTGGCGCCGGAAGGAGATATGAAACATTAAATTCCGCCGTGCTTTGAGCTTACTGGAGGACCTCGGTCGCGACGACGACGGCGGGAGCGGCGGCGGCAGTTGGCGCTGCTGCTGCGCGATGAGTCTCTTGAGCGAGGCCTCGAACATCTCCCTCTCGTACGTCTTCGCAACGCTCTGGGGCGCTGCGTCCGCACGAGACGACGAGCTTGCCGGCATACCCGATGGTCCTGGGGTTGAGTTCCGCGCCGAAGAGCTGCGGACTCCGGTCACCGAGGGCGCCGTCAAAGCATGCGGTAGCTGCTTGCCTCCGCAAACGGCTTTCGCGAGCGTCGGCACGGCCGCCGAGGAGGAGGCGGACGCCTTCGCGGACGGTGGATCGGAGGAGGCCATGGGCTTTGGCGGAGAGGCAGACTTCCTGGATCTTCAAGGCAGAGGTATATGGGGAAGATGGAGACGTGTTGAACAGGTATCGCAAAGACTCATGTAAGGGCCGCACTTTTTTTCCACAATTTTGACGAGTTGCGGCCCTTACACAGGACCGAACCTTTTGGTCAAAATGGTGCCGGCGCAGCCGGCGACTACTCCACACCCCAGATCGTGTGCACTCCCCGGCTCTCACCATCTAGTTGCGGCACGCGGAAGTATGCAGCGCGCGCAGCATGGGGACACCGAACGCGATTGCTTCTCCATTGTAAACACTTTTTTTTTACAAATCTTGGGCTGCCATGTTGGGGGTGCGGCCCTTACACGGGTGAGGCCCTTACACGAGTCTATACGGTAGCTCACGCAGATGACAGCACTCGTCTTATAAATCGGCTTCTATGTAACCTCACCCGTACTAACAGATGGGCCGGTGGCCAGCTCTATTCTCTACAAAATTACGCAGAAAAAAAACGACATTCTTAAGCATCCTGAGTACAATAGATATGCATATTCAAGCGCATAATTCCTTTATTAAAACGAAACTTCTTATGACGTGTTTCCCGAAGTTTGGCACGTCTGCTCGGTCAATTCCTCGCCGGGTAAACCGGGCTGATGTCGGAGGCAGTGTGGTAGAATCTTTCCGCGCATTGCCCTCCTGCCGGACAGGCACATAATCGATATATGCTGGAGAACGCTGCGCAGAACATTACTTTTAATTAACCGCTCCACGAAAGCTTCGCTAGCGCCCTCTCACATTCACACTCATAGTTGCGGACATGAACTATCACTGAATCACACTCACGCTTCTGAAATGAATCTGAAAGAGCCGCAGCAGTGCTTTGAAGGAATGACCAAATATAGGCAAGGGATAGGACACTCATGATTACGTGCGCCTGCATGTGCCTGTAAGAAGTAAACTTATACGAGGAAGAAATCTCAGCCCATTGGCATTGTTTCGGCAAGAAGACACTTTTCTTCCAAGCCTCTTATTCGTCAGAACTCGAACTTAGGTATGGCATCTTGTCGAAACGTCGCCACCGTCTGTCTGGAACTCTATTTTTGTTCTTGTCTGTCGACCTCGAAAGTCAAGAACAGAGAATCCGCCGCTCAGAAGTCAAATCGCACCTTTTGAAAGATCGTCTGCAGCGGCCTCTTCCCCGTCCTGCGGTATCGTCTGCTTCGGGCTAGCTGGTGCAGACGAAACCGACGAAGTCGTTCTCTAGATGGAGTCGTCTGCTCCCGACGTGGCCGGCTGTTGTCTGCGGCCCTAGGCCGCAGCCTCCATGGCACCTGCGGTCCGGGACGTAGTCGGCGCCGCGCTGCGATACAACGTTCCATTCTTCTTCTTCTTTTTCACTTTTCCACATTACCTTCAACGGCTTTTCATTTAGTGACGTTTGATTTTGTTGGAATGGCTATGAAACAACTGACCTTTTTCGTACTTTCCATGCCACTGCATCTCCTATACCTCCGCAGTTTCGGATTCCCTCTAATACTGCCGACGATCACCTATATCGACTTCGAAGCTGCTGTCGTTTGGTGCCCCTCAATTTCACCCAATAGGTTGTTGTTGATGTTGATTTTGGTAAACTGAAGATCCGTGGCACGTGGGAACATTGGGGATTAAGGATCAGTAGTAAACGTTTTCCTTACCTTCTGCATTACGAGAAAAGATTTGCATTACGAGAAAGAGGTGTGTTGCGACACTGCGGACCCGAACAAATGTGGGTTGGACCTACCCCCTCTAGCCGTGTGCGGCTTAGCCGTGTCCGAGGAAGAGGGATCTTCGTGGTTGAGCCGAAGCCGAGTGTTTGGTCCTTTAAAGAGCGACTGCAAAAAAATTTAAATCGCGCAAAGAGCACAGTTTCACATGGTGCAGATTTAGAGCAGCCTTCGTGCAAATTCTTACGTTTGAAATTCGAGTGGATGCGTCACCAAAGGCTCACAAAAGCAGACGTTTTTTGATACCGAAACTGAAAAGAGAAAAGAAAAAACACGCTGTCATTGCCATGTGGCGCATGACTCAGAGGCGTGACTCTTTGACACGACCTCAGAGATTCGTACATGGCTGCCCGCGGCGCGGTCATCAATCTCGGAGGTGACGTGCAGGGACCTACGTTACACCGCTAACCACCAGGTGCACGCCTCTTCTGCTTAGGTGCTATTTAAAGGCTGTTAATAAAACAAATTGACAATTAGTAGCCCTGCAGTTTTGCTAAGATTGCTTCAGTGGTATACACTACTCGTTTATTACCACTTTATCCAAGTGAAATTTCGTTGCCGTTGGCCTCATCAGGAGGGGCCGGACCGGGAGTACTTGGGACAGTCGCCTATTTCTATACACATTTCCACCCATTTTCTTTCCTTTATATTTCCGAGGAAGATATGCATTTCCTATATTTCTAGAGGTTCCCATCTAAATGCATGTGGACAGACTAATAGTTGACAGACGGAAAGGCCTGTCGACTACCATTCATTTCGTCATTCCTATTCATGACTTCGCAATAGCACTTGATAAGGACGGCCAAATAGATGCTATCTTCTTAGATTTTAGAAAAGCCTTTGACTGTCTCTGTCATAGTAAACTACCCAAGAAGCTTTCTAGCATTGGTCTACCCATTAATCTAATTAATTGCATCCGCTCTTACCTCACCAACCGGGAACCGTTCGTCCAGGTCGAAGGTTGCAGCTCTGAAGTTCTGCCGGTAAACTCGGTATTTCCGCAGGGTAGCGGCCCTGCCTTGTTTCTTATCTTCACCAATGACATCGTTTCATCAGGAGACACCTCCGCCATAAACATAAAACTTTTTGCAGATGACTGCATTTTTTACAAGACAATCGAAAGTGGAAAAGACCAAGATTGTTTGCAGAACAACCTAAATTCTCTCTCTGATTGTTGCAACACTTGGTCGATGGAATTAAACATTAGCAAATCAGTATTTATGCGAATCTCAAATAAAATTAGTCCCATTAACATCTAGGTATACGTTAAATAATAATCGCTTGATCGAAGTCGACAATGTTAAATACTTAGGAGTCAAGATTGCCAATAGACTGTCATGGGGTAGCCATATTGACGAGGTTTTTAATCTGCTTCGAGAAAATTGGGATTTCTTAGGCACAAACTAAACAACACGCCATCACAGATCAGGCTTCTTGCGTGAAATATATTTTTATTCGACCCCGTTGCGCATGCGTGGCCTGGGATTCGTGTTGTGAAGAGGATGTTTATAAGCTGAAAATGGTGCAAAGGAAAGCAGTCAGATTCATCTGTAACGCCTATCGCAATCTTGCTTCGCCTTCATCACTGATTGCTACTAACGACATCGCACTTTTGGAACAACGCAGAGCTATCGCCAGGCTCGAGTTTCTTTTCTTGTCACCTTTCTCCCACTTTTTTCCCGGCAGATCAGATATAGTCACAATCGCGACCTCACACCATACTAACTTTTTCAAACACTCGTTTTTTTCCCCGCGAACCAACAGCAAATGGAATGCACTGCCTTGAAATGTTTTCTCAGAACGTGGCCTTCCTGACTTCGAAAAACACATGTATCATTTCGTGTAAATTTCATTGTTGATAACGCTATACTCTGGTCTATATTTTCACAACTCATGAACTAACTTGTGTTTGCTTTCTCTTTGTGCGCATAAAAGTGATTTTACGGAGTTGTGCAATTTGTTGTCTCTGACGTATTTTCAATCATGTTTGTTAGTCTATGCTTGTCTTTGAGTGGTAATGCTCGCTATATTCTGTTGTATAACTTATTCAGTTTCGTCATACTACTACATACATACTGCAGTCTTCGGACTGCAGTATGTAGTACATGTACTAAATAAAATAAATAAATAATTAAATAAATAAATAAATAAATAAATAAATAAATAAATAAATAAATAAATAAATTGTTTTCCTCAGCATCCACTGCATTGAATTTGGTGTGGTTTGCTGCATCAAAAAACGTTATAATCTACCGATTGTAGGGACGACATTTTTGAAATATAGTCCCATAATTTTATTCAGAATAATTTTAAATCGCCAAATATAAAGAAACAGAATCATCATTTGTTTAGAACTTTGTAACTCAGCAATGAAACATGAGATCATATTTCTTTGGATGCACCTTTTAGGGCTTCTAGAGCGGGCGAAGTTGATGTGTTCCCCTTCTTGGAATACATCACTCTGAAATATACCACTAATTTGTGAGTAGGCCTTTTAGAAAGCTCTCGTACACACTATAACCGTTACACGTAAGCGTTAAATTCGCCCGTAACATTTGTCCGCTACAGATTCTCTAACAGGGGTAATTTGTAGAATTGCGATAGCTGTCACTGGTGCGTAGTTCCAGATTTGCAAACCTCGTGCTTCATTTTTTTAAAGCTTACTGATGTTTGGTAATTTTAGAAAAACCAAGTTCTGCTTCCTATGGTCAGTAGAATTCATCTTTCTTTTTTCAGTGGACTAACTTTCATTCTAATCGGTCGAGTTGTTGTCCGAGGATAAAATTGCTGCGTTTTACATGTATTTTAATAGGGAAATTGGCTCCGTTGTAAAGCTCCCTCTTAACGCCTCAGACATATTTTACTCTCTTAACGCTTTCTATTGAAATTTTTTTTGAAAATTTTTTTTGGCGTCCAGGGTTAAGATTGTGGGGCACTACCAAAACGCGATAAAAGAAGGGGAACTGAGGAGCTCGACTTTTGATAGTTGCCACCAGCTGAAGCTAAGACGATGAAGCCAAAGAAAGCCCTGGAAAAATTAGCCATGACTGAAGTTCAAGTGTGACGGTTTGCACACTTAGGAGCAGGGTGAAAGGCGACACTGCCTGATCGGCCCTCTATCCCATAAAACTATACATTAGAAAATAATAAATGTCGGGAGGAACTGACAAAAGACTAAATTTCAACAAACTCTAAAACAAAAGATAAGATAATGAACTTCTTACTAGAATAACATTTCTTCAGTGAACTTGCAAGGTTCTCGTGACTCAGGTTTTAAAGCGAAGCTTTACGAGTCTAGGCGAAATCGTATATATGGTTACGCGAAACCGCCCGTGTACAGAACACTATCATCATCAGCATTGGCTCGAGCGTCGTCGCCTTCTTACGCCCCTCTGGTTGCACTCGTGCTCGTGCTCGGCACGCGCTCGTGCCACTGCTCCCGCGTTCGTCGTCGTCGTCGTCTTCTTCCACAGCTGGCTGCGTTGCCGCTCATCATTCCAGCGTAGAATTTCGCTTTTCTTCTGTCGTCGTAATGGGGAGGCCGCGTTTACGGGGCTATGAGCCGTTCATTGCCTTACGTGACAGACAGATTTAATTTTGAAACAATTTAACTTTGAAGAATCGCAAGCATCAATGGCGGGGAATGCTGCTAACCACACCGTCGAGCAAACTCGAGACATCGAACGCAAGCGACAACGGCGGAATACGGGCATACCGTCAGTGACGTCGTTCTCTTCGTCGCAGCGGAAAGTGTGTGTAACCTCATAATTAAGAAATACTTTAATGAACCCTCGGGATAAACCCAGTGATAAACACCGGGGCCGCACGTTTCAGCTTCGCTGGTTAACCATCTTCATGGAGTAGAAGGGCCGACGATTTTTCTTATCAGCTATCATTATGTCATCATCATCATCATCAGCCTATATTTTATGATGTATGCACGTTTAATGGAGTGCATACGGAAGGCATTACCGAATCCTCACCGGGAGCTTACCACTGTCATTGAAAAGAAAAGTGTACAATCATTGCACTCTACCGGTGCTAACATACGGGGCAGAAAGTTGGAGGCTAGCAAAGAAGCTCGATAAGTTAAGGACCGCTCAAAGAGCGATGGAGCAAAAATTGTTAGGCGTAACGTTAAGATACAGGAAGATAGCGGTGTGAATGATGGAGCAAACGGGTATAGCCGATATTCTATTTGACATTAAGAGAAAAAAAAAAGTGGAGCTAGGCAGGCCATGTAATACGTAGGGTAGATGAGTGACAAAGGAAGGGAAACGCAGTCGAGGACGGCAGGAAACTAGGTGGGGTGATAAAATAAGGAAATTTTCAGGCGCAAGTTGGAATCAGCTAGCGCAAGACAGGGGTTTTGGAGTTCATAGGGAGAGGCCTTCGTGCTGCTCTGGACATAAATATAGGCTGTAACAGCTTTGGTATTTTGTAATATCGTATTGTGTATGCACGTTTGATGTATTATGTATGTTTGTACTATGTATGTATACAATATACATATAATTTTATTATGATGCAAAGGCTGAAAAAAGTTAGTGTGATTCAAAGTTCCAACCC
>NC_051158.1:20692762-20732762 GCF_013339745.2 Dermacentor silvarum | reverse complement strand
CACACCCAGTAAACACATTTATCTAGCACGTATTGAACAACAGAAAGCTGTATCGGGAGTTTTTCATGTTGCTCTACAACTTTCTCATTGAAACTTTGATAATTAGGACAGTACTTCTCGACTTAGATAATTAATTACATTTACTAATTAAATCTTAGCAACAAAAAATTACTGGCGGCTACTCCTCTGTACTGGAAATACGCACTAGGTTTGCTTCGGGTAACGCCGTTCCTCTTTTTTAAAATCGTGCTGCATGATAGCTGGGACACCCTGTATATATATATACATAGAAAGAGAGAAAAAGGAGGAAAGGCCGGGAGGTTAAGCAGATGCGAGTTTCCGGTTCACCTTTCATTGGGGTGCGGCAAATAGGGGTTGAAACGAGGACAAATATATATATATATATATATATATATATATATATATATATACATATATATGTGTGTGTGTGTGTGTGTGTAGGAAGGGAGTTATACAATTAGAAAGAAGGGGATGTGAAAGGTTAACCGAAAGATAAATGCAGGCCGGCGGAACACAAGAAACGCAGTACGGCCTTCTGATCCAACGATAAGACCCGTCGACGTTGTAGAACCCTTTCCTCCGACAGGGACAGGTCGTCCAATTAGTGGACCTCGGTGGAGAGCGATTGTCTCTGCACACTGTATACTGCGGGCACTGGCACCGGACATGACGTATGGCTTACTCGTCGCCGCAGTGGCCGCAGGCGGCGGTGTCGGCCACTCCTATGCGGAACGCGTAGGACATTGGTAAACGCGACGCCCTACCTTAGCCTACACAAAAGGGTCGCGTCTCTTCGGGGAAGTCTTAATGGGAGTCGAAGGTGGAAGTCGAACGCACGCACGAAGTGTGGCTCATCCCATTCAGAAAAAGTGTTGCATTTGCGTGCAAGCATGGTGGACCATCCTTGGAGCGTCTGTCCTAGAAAGCGGGATTGATAGGTGGCATGTCTTCTGCATCCATGGGTTAAACGGGCAGCTTGACTGGCACGTTCATTGCCGATATCATACAGGTGTCATGCTACAACTATATCTTCTAGAACCAGACTACATATCCACTCGCTGTGAGAAGAAAAAAAATCTCAGCCCCCTATAACTGCAGATCAAACACTTTTTACTCCTCCTTCCCCCCCTCCTCCCAAATCAATGAGACAATGAAACAGTCTATCAAATGATATAGTAAATGTGTCAAATAACGAACTCTTCTATTTTAAGTTGTTATATCGCTCCTGTAAAACAATTGTATCGGCTGTATCTCCTGAAAACCTGTTTGTTTCCCCTTAAACTTGCATGTCTTTCTCTAAATGCTATTGTAGTGCTTTTGCTTGCGAGTATATCTGTGCAAAAAGCTCTTCTGTTTTATTGCGATAGCAATTATATGGACACTCCAAGCGGATTTCTGCTGTCGGCGTTGCCGTCACCGTGAGGTTCCGTATAAAGTCCAATGGCTATGAAATCGTCGCCGCGCGCCGTATGGTGTATGTGCGAGTGAAAGCGTGCGAGGGACGCGAGCTCTATACGCCAGCTGACGTCATCCCAGCAAAACTTATCACTATCGAGTTCAAAACTATTCTCACTTGTTAAGTAAGAAGCAACCTGGAGTCGGGCATTATGTCTGACATTATGTAGTAGTACCAGCAGACCCATTTTCTCCTAGCAACACACGTCCGTATACTGTCCACCAGCTCTATACCGCAGCTGACGTCATCCCAGCAAAACTCATCACTATCGAGTTCAAAACTATTCTCACTTGTTAAGTGAGAAGCAACTTGGAGTCTGGCATTACGTCTGACAGTATGTAGCAGTACCAGCAAACCCATTTTGTCCTAGCAATACACGTCCGTATACTGCCCACCAGCTCTATACCACAGCTGACGTCATCCCAGCAAAACTCACCACTATCGAGTTCAAAACTTCTTACTTGTTAAGTGAGAAGCAACTTGGAGTCTGACGTTACGTAGTAGTACCAGCAGACCGATTTTCTCCTAACAACACATGCACGTCCGTATACTGCCCACCAGCTCTACCACAGCTGACGTCATTCCAGCAAAACTCATCACTATCGAGTTCAAAACTATTATCACTTGTTAAAAGCAACTTTGGTGGAGCTTTTGGTTAAGGGCCTTCGGAGCCGCCGTGTAAATACATGGGAACGGAGAAATCATGTTGGTCGGCATCGACTGTACCGAATGTGAGGAGGTTTGTTGCGTTAAAAAACTAAGAAAGAGAAAAGAAAAGTGAATGTTTGGTGACTTGAGCCGGATATCTTACTTACGCGGTTAACATTTTTACAAAAAAATTGAAAAATTGAGAAAAACAAACTAAAGCAAACAGAGGCATCAAGTTTACAACTTCATAACTCATCATGCCGCAGTTGTGTGAAGCGCACCTAATAAAATACACCCAAAACTGGCACAATTGACGCATTTGTACAGTGCTGTGAAATATAGCGCTAATTTGTGAGTAGGGCTTTTTCGAAGCCTTTGTACGCACTAAACATTTCTGGTAAGCTGTCAACTAATGTTTCTAATTTATTCGCTTGAGAGGCCCTATAGGAGAGGCAGTTTACGACACTGCGATATCTGTTTTCGGTGCGGGCTTACAGACTTGTACACTTGTACCTGAATTTTTTTATTCAAGCTTACCTATTTCCGACGATATTTGTAAAGAAATTTGAGAATATAAATCAATGTTGTGCGTGCTGCAGTCGGTAGAGCTAAGCTTATCTCCTAAATGCGACAAATTTTATTCAAGTCGGTCCAGTGGTGGAATTTTAAGAGTATTCATGCATTTAGATGTATTCGAATACTAGCAAAACGGGAGTTGTCTTCGAGGTAATGCTTCCTAGGTAAGAAACAAGCTGAATATTGCTTTGGCTCTTCCTGATAGATTTATTTATTCACTTATTCATGTATTTATTTATTGTGTCTACGTAAGTAGTTTTATACGCTTTTCATTGAAAATTATCTATAGGATCTATGCAAGCTATTCAAATACAATTCAAGGAAGACGTAGGGAGCTAAATTAGCTTAGAAGAAATCTATCAGGGTGTACTAGTATTGCACTTTGTTTACTCTACTGGCCTCAGTGACCGATTGTGAAGTGTTGGACAACCACAAGTGTTCATACTGCGAGTACTTTCTTCCCCCTCTCCTTTCTTTTCATCCCTTTAAACCCCTTCCCCCGTGTAGGGTAGCAAACCGGACGTGCGTCTGGTTAACCTCCATGCCTTTCCTTTCTTCTTTTTTCCTCCCCCTCCTCCTCTAATAAGGAGCCTTGTCAATTTGTCGTCTGGTGTTGTGCAACACGTTGCTTTTGCGAAAGACGCACACTTATTTTGCGTAGCCATATGCGTTCGCGTACCGAGACACAATGCCAAATACAGCGTAATAATTCCGTGTGTCTGACATTATGTAGTATGTACCAGCATATCCATTTTCTCCTACCAGCACACGTATTCCCTGTTTATTCTTTTTCCCATGTAAACTTCTGGCCGTCCACAAGCGATTATTTGAAACAAACAAACAAACAAACAAACAAACAAACAAACAAACAAACAAACAAACAAACAAACAAACAAACAAACAAACAAACAAACAAACAAACAAACAAACAAACGAACGAAGGAACAAAGAAACAAAGAAACAAACAATCAAACAGACATACAAACAAGAAAGCGATTAGGTTATAGGCGGTGAATTTCCACGGCGCATGGCTAAAACGCGAATGCGTGACGTAGGACATGGAGGAAAGGCTTGACAACAACAAGCGTTGTCCTCTCTCTCTGTGTGTCCTGTGTCTTGCAATTGCGTACGTCTTCCGCACGCCATGGGAACAAACCACCAAACAGCACACAAACTGACAAACCAACAAAAACAAGCAAACAAAGTCCGAGACTAACTGCATCAGAACGGATCGAGGAAAAACACCAAACCTGAAGCCTCGCCAAAAAATTGCGTTGTGGGCGCTGCACGGTTACAGCGTTTAGCGGGCGCCCACGCCGAACGGAAAGCCGGATCGTAATCAGTTTTACCTTCCGGTAAACAGAGTGCGCGCCATTCGCCAAAAGGCTCGTAGCGCTGTATATACCAGAGGCGACAGCGCAAAGTGGCCGGAAAAAATCTTCGAAAGGGTCGACACGGGTTTGCAAGCTTCCAATGCGATCTAATCAAGCAGTGCAGGCGGGAAGCGCGAGCATCATAAAAAGTTCTGTTTAGTTTCTGTTGACTCTCAATGAAACCGTATTGAGAATATAAGGGCCTGTGGCAGCAATTCTGCGAGACAAAGGTAAATTGGACCGGAGTCCTTGCAAAAAACTCACGAATGATATTCAACTGCATTTCGACAGAAGTTCCGTTGAAAGCAAACGTAATTCAACGTGAAGACAACAGAGCTGGTATGAACGACTGCTGTAAGGGAAGCGCGCGCACTGTTTTTGATGTGACTGCGATGCAGACGACAAGCAGACGGCATTCACTGCTTCCCTTTACTACAATGTTCGCATCGATTGTGTTCGTTTTCGTTGTTTGAAGCAAGTGCTTGCGCGACATTCAATACAATCTCAACTAAAGTTACGATGAAACGAACAGTAATTTAATGGGAAGATAACAAAACTTATACAAATGACTTCTGTAAGGGAAGCGTGCACTGTTTATGGCGTAAACACGATCCAGATGACAAGCAGACGAGATGCAGACGACAGGCAATATTCATTGCCTTTCTTTACTACTTCGTTCACTTGTATTCGTTTTTGTTGCTGTTCTGAGAAACCAGGTCGCAGATTTGATTCCGGGCCCAGGAGGCTGAATTAAGACCGAATGCAAGTGAATAAATAAATGAACACAGCTTGACTTGGCTAGTCTAGGAGAATATTATCTCCAGAGTGTTATAGAAATTTCAAAAGTAGCAGGCTTGTATGCTAAACGAACTTTAGTGTTAGTGTAAACAGCGAAATGTAAACTGTTTTGTACGCTGGGTGAACCGCGCCTGCCAACCTTAGATACGCAGTTTACATTTAATATACGAGCTGTCTGGGGTACTCGGAAATCACGCTGCTTGATGGCGTAGTTGCTTGCGGCATGAATTCCAAGCTAATCAATCAGGGAAGCGAGAATAAATAGCGGGCACGTAAAACACCGTAGCAACACGATTGGCTCTCTAAGAAACTATTTTGAAAGTGGGATGATTTTTGACGAAAAGTCCGGAGAAAAGGCCTTCTCGGGTCAGTTGGAGTCAGTGTTCGTACTTGTCTGCTCTGGAGTGCTCGCACTTTCATTGACGAGGAAAGGACGTCTATTGCACGTCCCAGAAAATCTTATTTACATCTTATTTATTTTCTATTGGATTGTTGCCGCATTTCGTTTGCTGTACAGAGAAATACTGAACGGCAAGAATGTGTCTTAACGAGCTGTGGGTTAGAATCTTTTTGAGCGCGGACGAAGAACTTACGATTGCGAACTGACACGCGATTTTTTTTTCATTTATTCGGGCAACGAAACCCACGCAATGTTGTCTAGTGAAAATTTCAAAGAACGTGTCAGTTTTATTCTCAGAAGACGTCGGCGATCTATTCAACGCCTGAGAACTGCGAAAACATTAAAAAAGAAAGAAAAACTACCAATCGAACGTGCATGCTGGATTCTATGTGAATCGAAGTTATCGTGAAGCGGTCAATTAAACGCTATATAGTACTACAAAATACGATGTGTACAGCTGTCCTTATGTTATTTGTATGCAACGTGCAATGTCATCCAATCTTTTATGCACCGCGCAGGACTCAACCGTAACGTTCGTGCCTATGCACTACACGGTTGACAAACTATGCCGAAACGCAACCACCAGTTCAGTTTGTGAGACATCACACTGTGACACGTCGGCAATATTTGATCCTTGTAGTGATGAGAATGGTCTATGGTCTGTGGACCTTGCTGCATTCTGTGGAGGTGGATGACAGAAAGAAAGACGACACGTGTGCATTACACTCCTGATGTCACAGTACAAATATGTAAGTGCATTTAAGTGTTCTACACCCTTTGTGTCACGGTGCGACATTGTATGAGATTAAGCGGCCAGGAATGGGCACACCTACCCAGTAGGCGGAGAATTGAGGTAGGCCAAATAAAAAAAAAGAAATTCAATGAAACCGGTGAATATTGTGCGCTATTTCATTAAGAGGTCGTGTGCATTAGAGGTACCTATTAGGCGACTTTATGCGTACATGCCTTGTGTCGTTATTCGTACTTTAATTACGCTCAACAAAGATGGGCGCACTTTGGAGATCAACTTTCAGTGGTTATATAGGCAGGTGCTCAGGTAACCACAAGCTCGAAACTGTGGTTTCGAGCTTGGTTAATAGGTAATGAAAGCTTTGCCTTAAAAAAAGTAATGCGAAATACCTGCTGAGAGGCAAGTTCACCGTTATACTGTAGTGCTCAGACTTAATTTTACAAACGTGACCTGAGCTAGGCAATACCACATATGGCTGTTGCTCTCCCTCACCTGGTGTTTGTAACTTTGAGCTGAACACTACGGTAAACCTGAACCAAAGTAGCTAATAGACAAAACCGTTAATTGACAAGTTCACTGGTCTGATCAGGAAAAAAATGATTGAGTAGGCTCACGCTAATTAGGAGGCTTCTGGTACACAAACCTTTACCTGTCAGCGACGCTTTGAAAGGTGGGCCTTATCAAAGGCGAGTTGATGTCTCATCCAAAATTGGTTGAAGTGAACTTCGAAGGGATGCCAGAGGGGAGTAATAAGGTTAAGCAGCGTGATCAAATTACGCCTCCGCAATAGCAAGGCGGCCGTGTTCTTACGGCGAGAAGAAGCTCGGCAAGCAAGAAAAGAGGCACAAGCGAAAGACAGGCGCCCACGCCACCCTTAAATAGGTCGTGCGCCAGCCCACCGTGACGTCATAGATTTGAGCAGACGTGACCTCTGGCCTGATCTGGTGCGGGTACAAATTGTTTATCGGCACAGAAGGACTGCGTCGTAGTATAAACGATTCAAAGACTCCATCTATAGCTGGTTTCTAGAACTCATCCCGCGCCGAAACGGCCACGATACTATAGTCAGTGACACCTAAACATTTTAGAAGAGTAACAATTTGGGCCAGTTGGTGAAGCATACCTGAATACGGTGAAGGGCAATACACGGAACCAAAGAAAGACGAGAGAGTGACTGAGAGTGCCCTGGGCGCATGCGCGCGTTGCTTGCAGTAGACCCCCTAACAAGTTTAAATAAACATTCACAGTTATTAGCAGATAATACAACAAAATTGCGGTCACTGAGCAAGTCAAAATTAGTTTCGACGTTTCGGAGCGCATACGGATACCTTGTTCACAAAAGCGTTTACAAAATTGTTCACTAAATTGTTCACGAAACGTTCACAAAATTGTTCACAAAGTCGTTCACAAGATTGTTCACAATGTTGTTCACAAAATAAGTCACAAAATGTTCACAAATGTGTTCACAAGATTTTGTGAACAAGGAACCCGTACGGGTTCCAAAACCTCGAAACCAATTTTGACTTGGTCAGTGACCGTAATTTTGCTTTATTAACATACTACCTGACCAGACGAGCTTTCGTTGAACCCTTGACTACTTATTAGCAGCGCTCGTCCGTCTGTCTCATCTTTCTTTCGGCCTGTATATTGCTCTTCACCGCACTTATGAATCCCAAAATCTCGTTGGCAAAAAACACCGCAGTCCAACTCGAACAGAATCTGTATAGACGACCCATGCAGTCAATTACGCTCACTCATTTCCGTGACGTCATGGAGGAGGCGAACTACCTTTAATGTGGGCGTGTCTCGGGAACTCTGTTTTTCTAACGCGGATGCACATAGAGCTGGTGCACTGCAATTCTGTGGGCGGGGCTTGTATTAACGTGATAACGTTAAGGGCCCCGTGTTGCAGAAAATCCGACGTCGGCGTTGGTGTCGGTGTCGGCTTCGGCGTTAAGCATCGGCGTCTTACGGAAGTAATCATGCAGAACCACATCATCGCGAACCACCCCGGCCACACAGGCCCTCCGCGTGGCGCAAGGCGTTAGTGAACAAAAATTGAATTTCTTGAAGTAAAATCCGTCAGAAAAATTGTAAAGTACGACTTAACCACAACATACAGGCGTGATAGCGTCGGATTGTAATTTGAATATACGAGAAAGAAGCCTGATAAGCAGCCAGGGATCTTTCAATGCTATCGCGTTGCACTCTTAAAGGCGAAGCTTAAGCGTCCTCCAAGTCTGATGGTGTTCCGTTGTACTTTGGTTCTAGGCAACATTGAGGGGAATGTTGAAAACCGAGCCTTTCTAAATTTTGGACGCGCGCGCCTAGGGGCAACAGTAAAATAATAAAAAAGTCCTAAAGCATTCACATTTTGATATAAGACTGCTTAAATTTCTCCCGTAAAAAGTCTCCCCAGCAATGTATTTGTGTTTCAAAGTGAAGCGGAGTTTAAGGGGATCAGTGTAAGCTTGAGCCGTTATTTAGTAGCGATGCCTTATGACTTGTTCTATACTATAGTCTTATAATCCACCGCTCACGGCCGGCTGATTCCGCTGATAACGTGAGCGCACCGTCGCTCTGACCACTGACAAAGCGCGATAAGCGCGAAAAGGCATTAAACCGGAAAGACATTGCTACAAAATACCGGCCTTGGTCTTTATAAGCTGGCTTTGCCACGTTATAGGTTGTAGTGAAGCCTACTCATAAAGAAAAATGGGATGCGAACGGAGCTACCGCGTTCCACTCTTAAAGGCGAAGCTTAAGCGTCTTCCAATTCTGGGATTCTTTTCTGCGATGTCAGAGTGATATAGCGGGGCTGAGGTTTCGGCGCGACGAAACGGGATTGTGTGGCTTTAAGATTTTTCAGTAGCAATCATCGATTTATCGCCAATTGAATGACAACAGAGTTTTTGACAGAATACCTGCATGAAGTGATCCCGCCGTGGCGGCTCCGTGGATATATGACGTTGCGCTGCTGAGCACGGGGGCTTGGGTTCGAATCCATGCCACGGCGGCTGCATTACGGTTGGAGCAGAGTGCAAAAATACACCTTAAAGAAACCCAGGGAGTCAAAATTAATCCTGGGATGTCCACCACGGCGTCTCGTAATGCACTGCCCCCCCCCACCCTCTCCCCCCTCAATTCTGTGACGTTATAAACCACAATTTACTTTACTAACAGTCTGAAATGATCTAGTATCGACCTTCAGCGTCCATGTTTTAGGAGTTTAGCGCAATGACTGATGCTGAACGAACGAAAGACACATGCTCGCCCAGTTTGCTATTTGTCAGCGTCCGTTTAATTCTGTTTGAGCTGTCTGACGAACAATAGGGATAAAGTACCTTTGTGTAAAAGCCTTAGCTTACTCCTTCTCGCTGAGGCATTAGCATTTTAAGCTCATTACCACTTCACTATAGACATCGCTCAAAAAAGCTTCCAAGTATATTGTTACAATTCGAAACAGTGAAACACAGAAGGTATGACGTCACTAAAAAACAGTCGGTACACGAGGACGAGGACACGAGGACTGTTTGGACACTTCGTCCAAACGGGCACGATGCGAGAAGGTACCCTTTGAATTGTGACAGCAATTCAATGTACATTTAATGTGAGTTTTCGCCGTCGCCGTGATGTTACGTATAAAGTTCGAGTGTGACCAGAATGAGCGGCCTCGCACGCCGTGTGCTGGGGGAGCCGATAAGGATGGCGCCTTGATGCGCGCCGTCTTCCCGCGCGCTCAATGTTGGTGCGCGGGTCACGCGATCAAGGTCACGCAATCAAGGGAGCGCTATAGGGCTCGAGCTAGAGTCGCAGATTCGTCTTTCGAGCGAAACTGCGACCTTTTTTTTTATGTACACCGCATATCTTACACTTTTAGATGCAACATGGTTGCGATGTCTTAAGGCATCTCCTGTACGATATCCTAAAAAATCACGAAAGGCCGTGAATTCAAAGTAACATTCCTTCAATTCGGCCGCCTGCAGAGCACAACGTTTCCCCGTATTCCGCCGCGTACAAAAGCACCTATTACCGCTACGGAAACATTCATGCTCAGACAAAGTTCCGGCGACCGCGTTCACGTTTGGGCATGCCTGCACGGCTGCCCTTCAACACAGGCGAAATAAAACAAATGTACGAAGCAAGTATAAACAACAAATCTACCGCTCCGCAGGGGATTTATTCCAAACAAACCGGTCGCCCGTGAAATCTCATCACCGAGCGGAAGGCTTATGACTTTCAATGGTTCTGCCCCTGGTCGCCCCACTCCGACGGCAGAGAAAAATTGTCGCACCCCCTATCTCGAGTTGACTCTACGTATTCGTAATCTTCTTTTCTTTTTCTTTCCCACTCTTCGTCGACATATTGAACTGCTTCTGTCTACATTGTCACCGTGGGGATCGGGAGTCGTTGGAGCGGATGATAGAGAAGCGAAATGGAACCGAGAGACGCTCCTACACTTTCCTCGAGCAACTTGCTGGATCCTCCCGTGCGCGCCCGAGGCTTGGAAAGAAAACAATTAAGGAACGCGCGCATTCGCGCGTTCCGGAGAGGCGATACGGGCGCGTACACAGTTCATATTCCGACACGTGTACGTTGGCGAGCAAGCCTTTCTTCGGGGATTCCAGCAGCTGCGGGAATGCCCGGAGAGGCGGAACAGTTTTGTCAATTTCGAGGCATGAGGTTGACTACAAGAGGAGAAAATGAAATCCACCCCGCAGGGGCGTCTGCGTAAGCAGGCGTTTGGTGTGTTGCGACACCACGGACCCGAGCACATGGGGGTTGGACCCTCCCGCGTGTAGCCGTGCGCGGCTTAGCCGTGTCTGGGGAAAGGGGGATCCTGGGGGTTGAGCCGAGGCCGGGTGTTTGGACCTTTAAGGCCCCCCGGCGGAGGCAACACACCTCTTCGGCCTCTGCTTCACATAGACGGCACCCCTGGGCTGACCCACCCAGGGGAAATCGGCAGTTGCCTTTTCCTATCCTCCTCTTAAATCTTCGTCTTTCTCTCTCACTTTCAATCTTTCCTGTCTCCTTCTTACTTCTTATATTCTGATTTTCCAGGCAGCTAGGGTTAACCTTGTGTGAGATAGCCAACCTTGGTTATATCATATTTGGTTATAGTGGTTGTGTACAGCTGGCGTTGGCAGGTCTTGTTCATAACAACCCTGTCGCGTCCCCTTGTTGGGCTCCGCGGTGGGCGGCTGGCACCGCTGCCGAAGTCACTTTAATTTGTATGGCTTCCTCATGCCCCAAACTCCCTGATCGCCCTCTCATAAAAAGAGGGCGCACCGATGAATCATTCAACTTCTTCAGAAAGGCCACCGAAATTTTTCCACGTTTCCACGTGATTCACTGTGAAAACGCCGACAAAAAAGCGACAAACATTTCACCCTTCTTAGTGTCAAAATGTCTCACGGAGGTGATTGGAAGTGGCTACAAAGCCACCAAGATGGCAAGTGGTGACCTTCTGATTGAGGTAAAAGACAAAATGCAGTACGAGAAACTCACAAACCTGGTGGCTTTTGGCGATAAAACCATATCTGTGACTGCACACCGAACAATGAACACCGTCAAGGGTGTGGTTTCAGACGGCGACCTCATGGATTTGACTGACGAAGAACTCCTGAATGGATGGAAAGAAGAAAACGTTATAAATGTACAACGCATAAAAATCAGGCGCGACAACAAAGAACTACCAACGAAACACATAGTACTTACTTTTGGCTCTAGCACACTCCCAGATGCAATAGAAACAGGCTACCTTAAACTGCGTGTAAGACCTTACATTCCAAATCCACGACGTTGCTACAAGTGTCAGAGGTTTGGCCATGCCTCTCAACGCTGCCGAGGACAACTAACTTGTGCGAAATGCGCTGCAAAAGATCACTCTGCTGATGAATGTACTGCTGAGGCCCATTGCGCAAACTGCGATGGCAGCCACCCTGCATATTCCAGATCTTGCGCAGCCTGGAAGAAAGAAAAAGAGATAATTACGATCAAAGTCAAAGAGAATATCACTTTCCGGGAAGCACGACAGCGTCTTTCGCCTTCATTTTCCATGAAAACTTCTTTTGCCGAAGTGGTGCAACAGGGGGCAGCATCACGACGGACCCCGGCGGTCGCCCAAGGTACGCGCAGCGTACTGAGGCGACTGCCACCCGCCCCCATGGTGGGAGCAGCTAAGGCTGCCCTGCCCTTCTCGAAATCGGCCACACCAGAGGCCTCCACTAGCGCTGGCAGCAGCCATCGCAGCTCGGAGGCTAAGGAGGACCCATCGGCCTCCGGGCTGGTGAAGCCACAGCCTTCGTCCCTCGAGGCGAAGGCTACACGACGTACACATCGCTCGTTAGAGCGAGTGTCCAGCGCTTCGGAAGAGGCTATGGACACTACTCCAAGCAAGGTGGTGCAGTCAGCACCTAAAGAGCGGCCAAATTCTTTGGACCGCTCTAGAAAAGACAGAACCAAAATTACAGGGCCGCAAACGGCTCTGTAGGCTAAAACACGTTCTTCTTCGTACACACAGCACCAACTTACCTTCACTATGGACACGCAAATTATGCAGTGGAACGTCAGAGGCCTTCTTAGGAACCTCGACGATATCCAAGAACTCCTTTACCAACACAATCCAAAAGTGCTGTGTGTACAAGAAACACACTTAAAATCAAAACATACAAACTTTCTCCGACAGTATGTTACGTTTCGTAAAGATCGCGATGATGCTCTCGCATCATCAGGCGGTGTTGCCATCATAATACACAAAAGCATAGCATGCCAACGTTTGCAGCTACAAACGCCCCTTGAAGCAGTGGCAGTTCGACTTGTTCTTCTAAACAAACTCATCACCATTTGCTCGCTTTACATACCCCCACATTACCACTTACACAAACATGAATTTCAGTCCTTTATAGACGAATTGCCAGAACCTTATCTTGTTCTTGGCGATTTCAATGCGCACAGCAGTCTGTGGGGCGACTCTCGTATCGATGCGCGAGGTCGTCTTGTTGAACAATTTCTTTTCTCGTCTGGTGCGTGCCTCCTGAATAAAAAGGAACCTACATTTTACTGTATTGCAAACAGAACATTTTCTTCTATTGATCTGAGCATAGCTTCCGCGTCTCTATTTTCTGAACTTAAATGGGAAGTTACCAAAAATCCTTACGGGAGCGATCACTTCCCAATACTGCTGAGAACAACCAAAGAAAATGAGTCCTCAGCACAAGCGCCTCGATGGAAGGTTGATACAGCGGATTGGGCGAAATTTCGAACTCTTACTAGTAGTATCTCCTGGGCTGACATGTCTTCGTTAGGAATTGATGCTGCTGTGGAGTATTTCACTACCTTCATAATTGATGCCGCTTCTAAATGCATATCGCAAATCAGTAGTGTGGCATGCAAACGCCGTGTCCCATGGTGGAACGACGAATGTAGGAGCGCTCGTAGGAAACAGAACAAAGCGTGGGGGCTGCTACGTGAGTATCCTACTGCGGAGAATCTTGTCAATTTTAAGAAGGTAAAGTCCCAAGGCAGGAGAACGCGCCGACAGGCCAGAAGAGAGAGCTGGCAGAAGTTTTTATCAGGTATAAACTCGTATACAGATGAATCCAAAGTCTGGAACAGGGTAAATAAGGTAAGCGGACGACAAACATATTCACTCCCTTTGGTAAGCACACAGGGCGACAGCTTGGAAGACCAAGCGAACTTCCTGGGCGCACATTTTGAACATGTGTCCAGCTCATCGCACTACTCGGAAACATTTAAACGATACAAAGCCAGAATAGAAGGACAGAAGCTGGAACGAAAATGCAAAAAACACGAGGCATATAACGAACCATTAAGATTAGCTGAGCTACAGGCATCACTAAACTGCTGCAATAATTCTGCACCAGGTGCTGACCGTGTCATATATGAAATGTTGAAGCACCTTCCCCATGAAACACAGAAAACCCTCCTTTCCCTCTACAACGCTGTATGGTCTTCCGGCGAGATACCGTCTGCCTGGAAGGAGGCCGTTATAATTCCTATCCTGAAACAGGGCAAGGATCCATCGTCTGTTTCGAGTTACCGACCTATAGCACTAACTAGCTGTCTCTGCAAAGTCTTCGAAAAAATGATAAACCGCCGCCTACTACATTTCCTAGAATCAAACAAACTGCTTGACCCATACCAGTGCGGTTTTCGCGAGGGTCGATCCACCACTGACCATTTGATACGTATTGAGGCGCAGATACGCGAAGCTTTTATTCACAAACAGTTCTTTCTGTCTGTATTTCTAGACATGGAAAAGGCCTACGACACCACATGGCGGTTTGGAATACTGAGAGACCTCTCCCACTTTGGTATACGTGGTAATATGTTAAATGTGATTGAGAGTTATCTGCTGAATCGCACATTCCGTGTGCGAATTGGCAATGTGTTATCACGACCTTTTGTGCAGGAAACTGGTGTACCCCAGGGAGGTGTGCTCAGCTGCACACTCTTTATCGTTAAAATGAACACAATCCGTGCTTCGTTACCACCCGCTATTTTTTATTCCATCTATGTGGACGATATACAAATAGGGTTCAAGTCCTGTAACCTCGCAGTTTGCGAGAGACAAGTACAGCAGGGGTTGAACAAAGTGTCTAAGTGGGCAGACGAAAACGGGTTCAAAGTAAACCCCCACAAAAGTTCTTGTGTTCTTTTCACTAGGAAGAGCGGTCTCGTTGCAGATCCTACTATCGAAATGTATGGACAACAAATACCTATGAACAAAGAACACAAGTTTTTAGGCATCATACTTGACTCTAAGCTTACTTTCACCCACCACATAAAACATCTCAAGGCGAAATGCCTGAAAACAATGAACTTACTGAAACTTTTATCTCGCACATCCTGGGGCAGCGACAGGAAATGTCTAATGAATCTTTACAAGAGCCTCATTCGGTCACGATTGGACTATGGTGCCGTAGTATATCACTCTGCCGCCCCGAGCGCGCTAAAAATGCTAGACCCTGTCCACCACCTAGGCATCCGCCTGGCCACTGGCGCATTCAGAACAAGCCCCGTCGAAAGCTTATACGTAGAATCCAATGAGTGGTCACTCCATCTCCAGAGAACATACATCAGCTTCACTTATTTTCTCAAAGTGCACTCCGATTGGGAACATCCTTGTTCTGTAACCATTAATGATTTGAAGTGTGCAACGCTTTTCTATAATCGACCCTCTGTGAGGCGGCCTTTCTCACTGCGTGTAAGAGAACTCAGCGAAGAGATGGATGTCCCACTTCTAGAACATAGCCTAATGCCTCCAGCTAAGATGTCACCGCCCTGGGAGTGGCAGGTGATAGAGTGTGATCTATCCTTTGTAGAGGTCACAAAGCACGCACCCGAGCTCGAAATTGCAATGCATTTCCGCGAACTTCAATCGAAGTACTCGTGCTCAGAATTCTACACCGACGCATCCAAGTCCCATGCTGGCGTATCTTATGCGGCTGTTGGCCCCTCTTTTTCTAAATCTGACGTATTGAACCCCCTAACAAGTATCTTCACAGCAGAAGCCTACGCAGTACTTTCTGCAGTGAAACATATAGACAAATTGAAACTACAAAAGGCAATAATATTCACAGACTCGTTGAGTCTTGTAAAAGCGCTAACATTACAAAAGCATAAGAATCCTGTTGTTATCGAGCTTTACTCACTCTTGTGTGACATTTACCAATCTCATAGACATGTAATAATATGCTGGGTGCCTGGTCATAGAGGCATCGAGGGCAATGTGCTAGCAGACCAGTTGGCCACATCAACTACATCGCAAGCTATTAATCCTGCCGCTACTATTCCCTCCACAGATCTGAAGCCTTTCCTACGAAACAAACTGCGAAGCCACTGGCAACGCTTGTGGGACGCCGAAGCAAATAATAAGCTCCACTTGATTAAGCCACAGGTAGGGTTCTGGCCCTGTACAACTAAAACACGACGAACTGATGTCCTATTCTGTCGTCTCAGAATAGGACACACATATGGTACTCACAATTTTCTATTGAATGGCAATGATCCTCCTACCTGTGGTAGATGTGGCGAGAGGCTCACCGTCCTCCACGTCCTCTTGGAGTGTCGGGAAGCCGAAAGAGAAAGAAAGAAACATTTTCCGCTAGCATATCGCTATTGTGTCCCTCTCCATCCCGCTATGTTTCTCGGTAAAGAACCGCTTTTTAGCACCAATGCAGTCCTCGCATTCTTGAAAGATGTTGTGCTACATGTTATCAGCCCAATAAGTTCATAGCACATCCTCTCTCCAGAGGATATTGCTGTGATAGTTCTTTTCTTTTTATAGCACATACCTCCAGGCCCTTGTGTTTCAAGGGCTCTGTTTAGGCACTTGTGCTTCTGGCCAAGTCTAGCATCTTTATTATTTTGTAAATCGCATCATTCCTTCGCAATGCATTGTTCATGTCCATAGTACACATAATCAGTCATTGCCATAATCTTATTACGTATATATTTTACGCACTTTACAGCGACTGTTTTTAGGCCCCTTTACAGCCATGTCACATCTAGTGTTAATATAGTTCACTATTCATGTACCACTATCATACCACTACCATTGTCTTGGCGCTCTTTGGCCACATCTGGCCCTTGCGCCAATAAACCACAATAATCAATCAATCAATCAAAATGAAATCCAAACTTTTAACAGCGGAGCCGTTTAAGGTCGAGGTATATCCCTACGGAGCGATGGTGTTCGCAATTTAGAGCGAAGTGGAGAGAGTGCGAAATAAGGAGAGGAGGTGCAGAGAGAGAAATAGAGAGACAGACAGAGAGCGAGAGAAATAAAGAAATAAATAAAACAATAAACTTTCTTTGCGAGGCGTGTTTCGAGCCCGGGTACCCACAGTCTGAAGGCGAGTGTCCTAACCACTAGGCTGTACATCCACCTTTCTTTTTCTTCATTGCATGTAATTATTAGTAGTTTTATGCGAAAATTAGTTCCGTTACATTTATACACGCATGAAAAAACAAATGCAAACACGCTGCGCAGTCCAATGAAAGTTCAAACATCGGGCAAATAAACGCAAGCGTCCAGACACCCACGCTTGCAGAACACGCATTTACGGGAACCCCACGATTGAGTTGTACCGACGATTGTAACACAACTTGCTATGGGCGAGAGAAAGCGTTAATGAGAGCGAGCGAGAGAGAAAGATAGTGAAAGAGAGATAACTCAGAAAGAGAAACACAGATAGAGAGAAAGAGAGAGAGGGAGAGAGGCGGGATTTGGACACGGCTATACTCACGGTCCGAAGGCGGGCGTCATACATACCCACTACGTCATACCCACTACGTCATACCCACTACGCTGTACACCCACGCTTGTGGAGCTCCGCTGTTTCATCAGATTTCACAAGCGTGGAACTAGCTTAATTTTTTTTAATTTGTAACCACAAGCCCGATGCCGTTGATACGTGGCGTCACATATTTCAAATTATTTCACATTTTGGGCCATTGTGGTATGCCGTAAAAGGTCTGAAACTTGCTAAGCTCAGTGTTTGACTCTCTTAGAGTATATAATGTAGTCCGTCTTTACCTATCAAATATTAACTAGGTCCCGGCAGGCGCCCTCAGACTATGTGAAGTCACGGTGGCTTGGTTGCGGAAACTTGATGGCGGTGTCGCCACTTGTACTTCGTTATTGCGTCTTTTTCTGGCTTACTAAGCATTAGTCCTAGTACTAAGAGGCTTAGTCCCTTTTTGGAGAGAGCGAACCCAGAAGTCGCAACTGCGTTAAATCTTGCGAATATGTCCCACCTTCTTTTTTCGTCATTTTCCGCCCGTCTGCGTAGTCATCTTATTTCGTGCGCGGCGAAGCACACCTTATTCTGCAACGTCGTATATGTCTGCATGAATAGATGAAACGGGGTCCCCTTTTTTTTCGAAAGTGGAGATGATGAATTAGATTTCGAGTGAGAAGGAAGCAGTCATGGTGTTTTTTTTTTTGTTTTTTTCTAGAGGCAGGTCAGCAACACGGCTAAGCGCTGAGTTAGAGTCGCGACTTACTCGCGAACATATTTCTGCGCCCTTAATGATCAGGCGGCGTGTCTTTCGTAAAGATTACATTTTGCAAATTCTCGTAGGCTAAGCTCTTCGAGAGAAGGTTGATCCGTGTTTTCGTTTCCCCAAATACCGCACTGCCCCAGAATTTACGTCGTATATCTCGCTGGTTTATCTCTTTTCTATAACGAACTATATTATTTTATATTTCTGCACAAGTTCGCACAGAATGTTGAACATCGGAGCGTCTGGCGTATCGCGAGGAACGAACTTGTTATGAGCGCCGAATGAAGATGATTTTTCGTTTTGTTTTCCACTGCAGGACGAAGGCCTCCGCTTCCAGCGATCTCCAATTACCCCTGTCTCGCGCTAGCTGATTCCAAGTTGCGTCTGCAAATTTCCCGATTTCATCATTCGACCCAATTTTCCTGCCGCCTTCGACTACCGTCCTGACGCCTAGCAGTGTTTGAGATCAAAGGTTTGGGAGCGCTTGGTCCTCATCAGTCTTAGTTTATGCCGAACTTAGATAGTGCTCACTCAGTGCTCATTCTCTTCCTCCTTTTCCTCTTTCCATTCCCCCTTTCCTTTACCGCCAGTATAGGGCAGCCAACCGGACGCTCGTCTGGTACACCTCCCTGCCATTCATCTCCTTGCTTTCTCTTTCTCTGTTAATACTCAAGAGCCTTATGCTAATATGGTCTGATAGAAGTCACTTAACTATTGCCTGTCTTCTTGCGAATGCCATTATTGTATTTTCCCCCATCGGTTTCCTTGATATTCATTTACCGTCGCCATTCTTCCGCTAAAGCCTTTCTCGTTAATGCAGAGTAATGTGTCGGCGAAGCACGCCGACAAGAATTTTAGCATTTCTCTCTCTCTCTCAATTTCTCTCCGTGGCGTTCGTCACAAGTCATCGTCATCAATATCGTCAGCCTATTTATATGCCCACTGCAGAATGAAGGCTTCTCCCTGCGATCTCCAATTACTCCTGTCTTGCGCTAGCTGATTCCAACTTTCGCCTGCAAATTTCCTAACTTCATCACCCCACCTTGTTTTCTACCGTCCGCGACTGCGCTTTCCTTCTCTTGGTCTCCATTCTGTAACTCTAATGACCCACCGGTTATCCATCCTTCGCATTACATGGCCTGCCCAGCTCCGTTTTCTCCGCTTAATGTCAACAATATCGGCTATCCCCGTTCGCTCTCTTATCTACACCTGTCTCTTAGCATTACGCCTAACATTTTTCGTTCCACCGCTCTTTGCGCGGTCCTTAACTTCTTCTCGAGCTTCTTTGTTAACCTGGAACACGTGCTCGTGCTGGCTTCCTTTCTTTTGATGAAGGCTGTACGTACATGTACACGCGCACGCATGTGTACATACGCATATGTATTCGCAGGGTAGCAAACTCAAATTCATTAGGCGATTTTTTTTCTTTTCTACGAAGTGGTTGTTGCATGCTCTCGGCCCTTGTAAGTGTTATAAATATTCCTGGTTTAGGACGGTGACCTGTTGGGCTATGGGGTGACGCATTGTGATCATTGAGCTAAGCGGAAAATTTGTGCGTCTATCCTGTCAGCATTGCCTCTCTTCTCTTCCTGCTGATTTTCCATTCAGCGCAGAGCTAATCTATTCCCGGCTCTATATGCGTAATCACTTCAACTCACGCTCAGCTGGCTATCTATACACATTGTAAGGTTTTCTTAATGGCGCCCCAAACTGCACATCAGACTAGACAAAAAAGAAAAAAAAAACCGTGGCAGCTGGTTTGCTACAACATCCGAGCCAACATAAACCATTCTCAGAGCGATCGACGTCTATGCGACGTTGAACGGCCGACGTCGCGGCGACGTCGCATGGTAGACGTTGCCGCGATGTCGTACGGTAGAGGTCTGATAGACGTCGAAAGGCCGATATCCCTGTGACGTTGTACGGTAGCAATCCAGTAGGCGTTGCTCTGTTGCTATTACCCCGACGTTGCTAGGTAAGCAAGGCGGTGATCAAACACGGCGCTGCGTACACGTGGAAAAGGCGTTGACTCCGCTCCCCCACGTACGAACTGATATATAACCCCGAGAGCACGTTTAAGCCGCGAGACCCGGAGTCCTGCGAGCGCGCCGCGGTTCCAGTTTTCCAAAGGGAGAAAGGAAAATACGCAGCCGCGGTTTCGGAATTCTCGGGGCCCCCTGGAAGAGCCACCGGCGTTTCCTTTGTACTAATACCCCGCAGTATTGCGAAACCTATAGCGCATGACGTCACTTACCGCACATACTCGAGGAATGGTCGTGCTGAAACACTGTTTCTTTTCTTTCTTCCAAAGTCTTGCGCAAGAATTTTGTCAATGACTATCACACGGATAAAAGGGCGAAGTGTTAGCTTGGTAAAGGATTTCATCGCGGATATTTACGGTGTTCGCGTTGACACGATACTACCTTACAGACTAGTGCAGGATCAAATAGACAAAAGTGTAAAGAAGCCAAACAAAATAAACTTATACATGTGTTGCCACGGCTATGACTTGGTACATATGATTATTTTTATTATTTATTTACTTCATCTACTCTCGATACTCATTAAGTTCAGAGTCAATAACAGTATATGTAGCTGGGTTCTCATTTCTTTTTTTTGTTATTTTTTTAAAGGAATATCCTCATGTCCTCTGCTAAGACTAGCGATTTCTAATTAATACGCGGATGAAACCTAAAACTGATAGTTTTAAAACTAGAAGATAACATATCTTCTAGAGCTCTTTACTTTGAGAACTTATGGACTCCTTTAGTACCCCTTGATCGAAGTTAAAGGGCGCAGCTACAAGACGAGTCGATACGATACCTAGGAGACGGATTTCGAAAGAACGGTGCGTAACCGACCGCATCCTAGGCTATGCCGTCATTTTGCTTTGCCTAGTACCGGGATTACTACACTTCGTTGCACAACAACAGCGCTTTGCAGGGAAAGCTGCGAGCCGTGTTCTGTAGCTGGAGACTCACCAGACGACACTGCCGCGCGCATGGAGCCAAATGTAGAGAGAAAAGATGGGCGATAAGAGTTTTAAGGGGGCTGCATCGCTTCATTGGTGAATGGGGTTTGGAAGAAACATGGGGTTGCTTGTAAGCAAATACGGGGGTCCAATGCAGATCACTAACTATACCCAAGTCGACTTGAAACAACCAGATCAGTAAGGCTTGGGCTTATCGGTTGCGTTCTGTCGTCTGCTCGCTGTATTCTCGCAGACGACTTGCTGTGGCACTGAACGCAAGCTACCGAGTCAAATCACGTTCAAGTAAGGGGTGCCCCTGAAATAACTCCCTCGTTCTCATCCGCCTTAGTCTAAGGCGGAGAAGTGAAATCTTGAAAGACTATATTATTCACAACGGCAAGTAAAACAAGATTCAACATTGAGCAGTAAATTTTAGTTAGTTTTCTGTCTTTCGGTACGGCGTCCGGGCAAATGCGAAACTGTCGCACGTGAAAGCTACGCTGATTCAGTAAATGATTCGGCACCTTTCGTTCTCCCCAGACACTAGAAAAGACATGTGCGTAGCGTTTGTATGGCACTTTCGAGCGGTGAAATAAGTCGTTTACTGCGAAAACCGTAATTAACGCAAGAGCCTAAAGTTTTGCGCACCGATAAGCCATAACTGATCACGGGAAAGAAATTTACAGAAGAATAAAATTGGGTTGGAGTGCATACGGCAGGCATTGCCAAATCCTGACTGGGAGCTTACCAATGTCGTTGAAAAGAAAAGTGTCCAATGATTGCACCGGTGCTAACATATGGGGCAGAAACATGGAGGTTAAGAAAGAAGCTCGAGAAAAAGTTAAGGCCCGCACAAAGACCGATGGAATGAAAAATGTTAGGCTTAACGTTAAGATACAGGAAGAGAGTGGTGTGGATCAGAGATAAAACGGGGATAGCCGATATTCTAACTGACAATCAGAGAAAAAAGAAATGGAGCTGGGCAGGCCATGTAATGCGTAGGATGGATAACCGGTGGACCATTAGAGTCACAGAATGGATACCAAAAGAAGGGAAGCGCACTCAAGGCGGCAGAAAACTAAGTGGGGTGATGAAGTTAGGAATTTGCGGGCGCAAGTTGGAATCAGCTAGCGCAAAACAGAGGTAATTGGAGATCACAGCGAGAAGCCTTCGTCCTGCAGTTAACATATATGTATATAGGCTCATGATGGTGAAGAAGCCATAACACGTGTACTTCAACCAGATATCAAGCCGGGGCTCCGCTCAATTTTCCCAGGTCAGAGGCAAAATGTAATGTCGATTCTTGTCTCCGAGCCTGCTGACAAGTTATTATTTTCTTCCTGCTCCGCGGCATTTCGTAAAGACCCACCTACCGAAGGTAAGCGTTGTGCGAAGATCCGTTTGCGATCTACACAGTGACTATCACCAGTCAAACGACGCTTTCGACGAAAACAGAGCACACACAACAAAACTGGTCAAGACGGGACAAAAACAGGTAGTGCCCCATTAGCATCGAGGACCTTCAACGTTGTCCCAGGAATCATATGGGAGGCTCGGCCACCTCGAAGCACCAACGAGCATTTCACTGTACTGCACGCAATAAGCGATACAGAACGTAAGCCTTTTTCGTCCCCCCCCCCCCCCTCCATTTTCCGCCTCCCGCATTGCTCAGTTTATTTTCTGGCCTCTCGTGTTCCTTTTGTTCTGTGCTACTTTTGTACCACGGCACTCGGCGCACGACAGGAGACGAGAAGATTGCGTTTTGTCTCTCTTTTCTTTTTTTTTTTCGTCCTACGCGGCTTCGCGGTTCCTTCCGCGCCGACCCACTTTATTTAAACACGAGTTGGATGAGATAAGAGAGACGGCGGCGAAGAAATTTCGAAACGAGCCTAGAAAGAGAATGGACATCGAGAAGGCTGCAGGGTGGATCGTGCAAGAAAGGCACTGGGGGTACAAGGGGAGGGGGTGCTGTGCGAAGTGTGTTTAAGAACTCGACGTCGTATCTCAGGGGAATCCCCCCGCCGCGCCAGTGCTGGGATTGTGGTTAAAGCGAGGGAGTGGGGAAAAAAGAATTAGGGAAGACGAGTCAGTCGCTGAGAAGACAGAGCGGGCGTGTGACCTTCCTTGCCGAGTCAGGAGGGTGGACAATTGCTCTGCCGTTTCGAGAAATCGCTTTAGGACTGGCCAACTTTTGCTTTTACGCTAGAATTCCTCGTGTGCTGTGCGATGCAACCGCTGCGTAAACAGTGGTGAGCGAGTGGATAGGAAAAGCCTGCGGCGACGTTTATCTGTAATGTCTACAGGCTGTACTCGCAAATTGTTCATAGTCTGCGTTTTGTTCGTAGACTGTCATGGACTATGATTGCTATAATTTCGTAGAGGCCGTGAAGTCTGTTGACGTTCCGTGAACAGTAATTATACTTATGGCCTTAGTGTTTTCGTGAACACGTGTCTAGGACGTTATATAGACTATACAGTGCAAGCGTTTATAGACTATGCAATTTTTGGATTACGCGAAAGCGTTTGACAAAATATCGCATCGGCGCCTATTTCTAAAACTTTCTCATTTGCATCTGCGTCCTGATATCCTAAAATCGCTCGAACAATTTTAACAAACCACTCGCAGTATGTATCGGTTAACAACCACGATTCTAACGTTGCATCCGTCACATCAGGCGTACCAAAAGGATCCGTCCTTGGCTCCCCTTCTTTTCTTGATTTATATTAACGACTTACCCTTTCACGTATCCTGCAAAATCCGCATTTTTGCCGATGTCCGCGTCATTTACCGCGCAGTCAATAACATCACTGACCAAACAGCTCTTCAAGTTGACCTTAACCACGTACAAGAATGGTGTGATCATTGGATGATGACACTCAAGTCTAATAAATGCAAACTTGTTTCATTTACCCGTCTTCGTCGCCCGCTTCGCTTTTCGTATCGGATTAGTAAAGACTCTGTTGAATTAGTAGAATCTTACAAATACTTAGGTGTCACCTTGGCTAATGACCTAACCTGGAACGTGCATGTTACTAATGTCATTTCATCGGCTAACAAAACATTGTGATTTCTAAAACGTCACATTCGCTTCGCTTCATTGCATGTAAAGCTGTTAGCCTATAAATCTTTAGTAAGAACGAAACTTGAATACACATCTTCCATCTGGGATCCGCATCAAGCATATCTCGCCAAAGCCCTTGAGGCAGTTCAAAATCGCCGCCACCAGGTTCATTCTACGTACGCCTACGACCGTCTGCATTTCACACTTCAAAAAAGAATCTTCCTTATCGCTTCTATCCTTTCGTCGCCGCATTGCCACCATATACCTCTTCCACAGGTTCTACTATTCGACGCTTAATCGTCCACCATACATTGTCTCCCCATCACGCCGGTCACAACGCATTGGCCATCCTCTGCAGGTATAGCACAACCAAACTCACGCACAAATACATTTTCAGCCTCGTTTTTCTACCGGGCATCTAAAGACTGGAATTCCCTTCCTCATCAAGTTGCTACGGTCACCTGTTCATCACAATTCAAGATGTAACAACGTTTTTATCTAACGAATTGAAAGCATTGTAACACTTCTTTGTATATGTTGTATCCTCACCCCTTGTGTAATACCCCTAATACACCTTTAAGGAAATAAAATGAAAAAAGAAAATGAAATGAAATACAAGAGAGCGATGCCTTCAATGTAAACTAGACAAGTTGTATTACACTTAGCCAAAAATGAAAACGAAATCTGTTGAAAGTGCTCTGACATTTTGAGAACTTGGTACCGCCAAATTTTATTTTGATGCACGAAGTTTTCAATAGTACTTGGGTACTTCTACGGTGCGACTGTCGTGGGAACATTGAAAAAAAAAATGTAGATGTTAGCGGTCTCGATGGGGCGTCTGCTACATCATGGTATCATCCCAAAATTTCACCAAGTATTCTGGCTATTAGCAGACAATAACTAAGCGACATTATTGGTCATTTAATTGACCATGCAGAATTTGTGCGTTGCTATTGCATGAAGGTTTAAGCGTAAACCGGTTCTGTAGAGTGTGCATGCACTTACGTAATCTGATTTGCCTAAATACGTGTGTAGGATAAATTTCTGTGCTTTCCGGAAGGGGGGATGGTACGTAATATTCTTCAAAATAGCGCTTCTTTTGAAATTTTGCTACAGAAAAGGGCTGCATTCCAACATGAAGATGTGCTCCAAATTTCAGGCTGCAACGAACGCGGTTCTGAATGCGGTTCTGAAGTGGTGCCAAATTAGCTCCCAGCTTTAAAATTGGGCTTGGCTTCATACGATTTCGCAGAACTCATCCTTCAAAAAAAAGCTAAACACCAACCGAAAGTTTTTTTTTTACTTTTGCAGTTGAAAAGCTTGCTCTATAAATTATTTCAGCTTTTAAGAGTTTCGAATGTCCACGGAAAATGGCACCGCTTGACCATTGGCAGTAATGCGTTTGTTTGTGTATTAGCAGGTTTGCCTATGGTACTTTAAGTTCTCAAAGACTTTGAATACTAACACAGTTGTCATGTTCATATGATACTTTCCGGAGGCAGGGATGCCTCGTTTTCTATCACACCTGGAGAGAGAGAGAGAAAAGAAAACTCAGATTCGGCGGAAACCAGTATGCTATCTTGCGTCAGCAACCTGGCCAGACCGTGCTCACGAGTTCGCGAGGCCCATGCAGATCGCTGCTCTTTTGCTCAATTACTCTAAAGCAAGCCAAATAAAAATGAAAGTTACAGTAATTGACAGGAAGCATTTTGCAAAACATTGTCAGGTAAATGAGCCGGAAATTAAACCTCTCGTGCATTTTAGGGTCGATCGTTCGCAGCTGAACACTTAAACGCTGTTTCTGAAAAGCACTGTTCTTGCTCACAAATGGAACATTAACTCCGCAACAAGCAAACGCTTGCTGATAGATTTTGGTGGGTTGTATTCTGCCTAATGCACTTGGTGAACTAGAACAATTATGTTACCTCAAAAAGTTCTTAAAATAAAGAATACATAAAGAATAAAGAATACTGAAAGACGTCATCTAACGCGCACCTTAATGTAAAGCGACGGCAGGCCCGTAACTACTCAAAAGATCCTAGGCACATGGCTAACAGATACATTACAAAGGCGAGAGCTAGTGACCCTTCTAAGATTTTTTGGTAGCAAGTAATGTTGTTGGAAATAATCGATTGCAGTTTCTATTCCTTTTTGTGCCCATAACCATTCGAATTGCCGCGACCTGACTTCGTGTTTTCTGTATTTAGTGCATGACAGCTGACTTCACGTTCTAGGGTTTTTTAGATGACACCTGTTGTGATTTGAATTTAATTAATGTGAGCTGCATTTACGTCACCCGAGTGTCCGACTGCTTTTTGTTGTTGACCTTATTTTGTTAAGTGCCGGCTTGTTATGTCGTATTTGGTATGTGCTTGTTCTATCAGAAAATCAGTAGTCGGTCCCGCCTAAAGGCACCAACATCTCTTGAATATCGCGTATTAAAAATATAAGAAAATTGCACTCACCATGGGACGTGAACGTCGAAAACTTTGTTTTGAAGCAAATCGCGATGTGAATTCCATTGTCTCAGTTTAGTCGAAACCCCGCGCCGCGAAAAATAGCTGACAGAAGTTTCATCGCCCAAAAAGCATTAGGTATTTTTAAGCGGAGCTTTATAGGGCTCGCAAGTGTCGGCGGTGGTGGTGCTGGTGTCACGCTGAAAAGTGGGCCGATCCTGGCGATAGTGCAGAAAGGATCCAAGTTCAATGGCACCTACCAGGGACAAAAAAGAAAGAGAGAGAGAGAGATAGAATTGAAGAGAGAAAGAAAGAAAGATAGAAAGAAAAAAAAACTGATTTTCTCGACAGGGGAAGGGTTGGTGATTTTTTTTGTACATCTTTCTTGACGGAATTCCAAGGCCAGATAGAGATGAAAACTTACTATTCCAACACTTATCACTGCATTCAATAAAACTTGATATAGAGAAGGGGGAATGCCATGACTATACACTGGTCCACACATAAGAGCCAACGCTGTGGCAGCTACGTACTTTTCCCCAGTGTAGAGTAGCAGGCCAGAGCATGGCACAGCTCAGGCCGACCTCTCTGCCTTTCTGTAAATAAATTTCGCTCTCTCTTGTTTGACCTTGGGCCCTTCCTGCAATAATCCCTTATGGGATTGACAGTATCTATCTATCTATCTATCTATCTATCTATCTATCTATCTATCTATCTATCTATCTATCTATCTATCTATCTATCTATCTATCTATCTATCTATCTATCTATCTCTCTCTCTCTCTCTCTCTCTCTCTCTCTATATATATATATATATATATATATATATATATATATATATATATATATATCGGCCTATACTATGCAGAAAATGAGCTAGCGTGAGCGGAATATGGACGCTGTCTGTATTTTACTGTTTCAATAAACCGGCTGATTGTCAGGCGAATAATAAATGGATTATCCCTATAAATGCGAACTGTGTCTGCTGAACAGTTGTGTGCCTCGCTTTGTGGTCTTACACTTTCGATGGACAATTATACTGTCCATATACGACGTCTATAGGCCGTCTGTCAGCGGTCTGATAGTTACGTGTAGGCAGAACGTGTGTATATATATATATATATATATATATATATATATATATGTGTGTGTGTGTGTGTGTGTGTGTGTGTGTGTGTGTGTGTGTGTGTGTGTGTGTGTGTGTGTGTGTGTGTGTGTGTGTGTGTGTGTGTAACGAGGCACCCGCCGCGGTGGCGCAGTTAGCTAACGCATTGCGCTGTTGAGCACGAGGTCGCGGGATCGAATCCCGGCCACGGCGGCCGCATTTCGATGGAGGCGAAATGCAAAAACGCCCGTGTGGTTGCGTTGTAGTACACGTTAAAGAATCCCGGGTCGCCAAAATTAGTCCGGAGCCCTCCACTATGGCGTGCCTCCTAATCAGAACTGGTTTTGGCACGTAAAACCCGAAAAAGAAACATATATAACGATGCAAATAAGTCAATACGATAAATGCAGTATGCTGACTTCGTGCCTACTTGGACTGTTGCTGTCTTTCAGGTTGGCATCTTCAATTTGTGGGACTTTACGAGCAACAGCCTGCCTTCTAAAAAGAATAAAGAACTTATAAAGACTACTGTCGAGCTTTAAATACGTAAGAAAATACGTAAGAAGAAGTGCTTAGCGGCACCCTCGGCTCTCAAATCGGGGCCCTCTGAGTTCGAAACTATAGTGATACATCTACCCTGCAATGACGCTAAGTTTTATTACCTTTATTGCGTATAAATAAGGAGGAATCGCTGACGCCCGTACTGAATAAATAGCTCAGCCATATATGACCGGTAAAAGTGAGAGAAAAAAAAATTAGGAACCTCAATCTGTGTCGCACACGCCTACTCGCTCACTTGAGTATAATCCGCTCGTGGCGTAAGCTTATGTTTATGCGTTCTGGTTCAGCTTTGACATCGGCAATCCTTGATTTGTGCGAATTGCAGTGGTGGTCAGGTAGAACGAACTCATACACAACATTTCCTTTACTTATTGCGAGAAAGCGGACATTGATTGAACTTATAACTTCGACGTCTTTCTCTACGATTATTACATTATTACTATTATTCACAATTTGCTCAACTGCCTTTCTTCTCCTTTTTCTTTTGTATTTACCTTGCGCTTTGTTGTATGTACACTCTTCGTTTCATAATTGTTCTTTTTAGGCATTGTTTGTGGTTTTTTTTTTACTTATGTTCACCTGCAGCTTTTGTTGTTTTATTTGTTTTGTTTTGTTTTTATGCGCTTAATCTATGCGTGGGCCAGCACTCGGACCTCAGGGTTATTCTTGTGCACGATAAACCAATGACTTAATTGATTGATGATAATTAATAATAATCACACCATTGTAGACTATAACACCGCACATACACACACTGAAAGATAGGCAGGCAACAAATTGTCGCCTAAAACGGACACCGTGCCAAGCTGCTTAAAAGGGGGCAGTCAAAAGGGAAAAGGCCGAAGAGTAAGGCAGGCTCTCTCCAAGAGTAAGGAGAGAGAGAACAGCTATGTATACCACGTGATAGCCGAATCCCGTATATGAGAATACAAGGCTCGCATCTTTGTGGACATTGTAACCAAGTTGAAGGCCTACCTTCACTGCTGTGCTGTTCGAGCAGCCAGAAAAAATACCGCGTCCAACCAACCAATAAAAAAAAATCATAACCCGATGTTTATGTTGCAGACGACAAAGAACCGTGCACACTGTTTGTACATCTCTGTAAGTTGCTATACGTAATGTATAAAACGAAGAAAAAAAAGAGAGAGAAAGCGTTTGATCCCGCGGAAATACTCTTGTTATTCTCTACCCGCTTCAAAAAAGAAAAAAAAAATCCTTCGCGATATTCAATGTATATAACGCGATGCACCGGGCCATGAAAAAGTGCATCTAAACGGAAAACAGAGGTCTCAATCTCACGGCCCCCTGCGCAGCCCACGTAATCCTCGCGAGCATTAATCTGCATTTCTAATTAGGCTAAGCCGTGGGCGACCCTCTCCTATTACCCGCCCATCGCTACTTCACTTGTCCGGGGCAGGGCCCGCACTGCGGGTCGTGCCTGGGAGAAATGTCTGTCTTTTTTCGTAGTTGCTGCCCGATCCCTGACGTAGGTTGGGATCGTTTGGTTTAAGGTATCACAGCGCAGCGTGTGGTGTTGCGGCTAGCTAGAAGGCAGTGCATGGAGAACGGTGTTTCGAGAAATACTGCGTAGTCGATATCATTATTGTTCTTTCCTTCTTTTATTTGCGGGATCTGTACAAATGGCTGCCGAATTTCCTGCATATATCCATAGATGAATATGTGGCGCTGGTGTTTGCGGTAGCTGCAACTACCACGGCGGTTTAGCCTGAATGGCAATGTTGACTATAGTACTTGCGTTCGCCTGAATTTCGTCCTTCTGGTTTCAGAAAGGCGTCGTGGCTCGGCTGATTGATCGTAATCGACAAAATATCGCGTTTTAAGTGCAGCAATTCTCCGTGATTATGCGTGTTCGAAGATTTATTGCCTTCATGCTTCGAGTAAAAAATGATTGATTTGTAAATTTTACGCGAATAAATGCAGATAAAGCGAAATAATTAAGTGAAGCCACAAGAACGCGAAGAACATCAAATGAAGCCACAGACACCATGGCCATGGTGGTCGAACGATCGAACAGTGTTGCCAGGTTTGGCTATATATAGCCAAATTGGGCTACAGGAAAAAAAAATTGGCGTTGACTTGGACGAGTTGGCTATGTGGCTATATTTGGGCTACTGAAAATCTGCTACTTTGCTGTGTTTGGGCTATAAGTGGCTCCCTAATCCACGCTCCAGAGGTGGCTCGGATGGGGTAGAAGCAAATCTTGAAGGCTATGTTTTAGCTGGCTGAGCCGGCCGCGTGGCTGTGCGTGTGTGCGTGCGCGAAATGACGCCCCCTCCCCTTCCCTTCCCTCTCTGCGCCGTTGTCTGAGCCGGTGGCTTTGATCTTTGATGCACTTAAACTTACACCCCGCTTGACTATTATGCACCCGATCTCCGGGCATCTGAATGATCCTGGGAGTAGTGAGTTTTTCACAGTACACTGTACTAACATGGCTATGCTCAGGAAAGGAGAGCAATAACATAGGTTCGGAGCCGTCGGGCGATCGTGACGCCGACATGAAAGAAGGGAAGCGCGGGTGGATGACACGCCCCAGTGTGTTCATGACCATGTCTTCATTCTGGGTGAAGTATCGCGCTGGGCACAGCTTTCTACCTACTCCACGTATCTCGCGCGAAGCTTTACTGCAATTTTCCTTCTTCTGCTAGATGAATTTTTGTTCGTGCTTACATTCGAGATTTCGATAGGTTGGGCGTAAGATCGGATCCTACTCCGAGAGGAGAATCCAAACATGGGGAAATGGGCCACGTCTGCGAGAACGTATAAAAAAGAATGGGAGCAAGACCCCGATCCAAATGTGGGTTCTGGTGCTTTTACTTCTAGATGGTTTGCCCGTAAAGTCACGGATGCAGATACTCATTCTGCTAATATCGAAACATGTTTGCCACGATGACATCAGTGCACCACGTCACATGAACTTTACCCACCGTGTTAGCTTAGCTTGTGAGGTGTCGCGCTGCTAGCTCGAGGACGTGTGTTTGATTCCTGGCCACAGCGGCCACATTTCGATCAAGGCGAAATGCAGGAACACCAGTGTACTTAGATTTAGGTGTACGTTAAAGAACCCAAGGTGGCCAAAATTAATGCGGAGTCCTCCACTACGTCATGCTTCCCAATCATATCGTGGTTTTGGCACGTAAAAACCAGAAATTATTAGAGAGTTTTAGAATAGAGGCCTCAAACGTTTTGGGGGCCCCAAAGAAATAGCGTCGAAGCCACTGCGCATGTGCAAGGCGCAAACTGTGCTTGGATTTGGCGTCGGGCAAGCTATTTCATCAATTTAGCGGGAGCCCCAAAAGCTGCCCCAAAAGCTTATGTCAACAAACAAGGCGGCACCCATCGAAGCTCTAACCTTGCACCAAACTGGGCTCGATTTGTGGTAACGAGTGAAGTTCGTAAAATAGGAGAAGTGATTGCGATTATCACTTTCTCTCAACTAACATGTGTAATGAAGATTGATTCATTAGACGCCGCTGATTCCGAATTCATGACTCGTAGGCCAAATACGGATTGACTTGGCTGGGTGAAGGTACGTAAAGCTGGTTACCCAAAACTAAACGCAACAAGTTGCTTACTGCTAATAGAATAAGTTCTAAATTTTAATAAAACACGAAGATCTAAATTACTCTCCTTATCATAAAACGGATCATAAAACGGTACATTTTAGTTTAATATTTATGCCCCAACGCTAACACCCACAAAGCTCTTTGGGGGCCCCTATTCTAAAACTTTATTAGCACTTCAACATGGTTTGCTTTTTGACAGTAACCAGTTTTCACAGCATAACCACTGTTATCCATTTGTTGTTTACCTTTGCTCTTAGTGCGCCATTGCGCCTTTTGCCAGTTCGAACGAGTTACGTTCGGGACGTGCTCGTCGCCGAAAACGACTGCGCGCTTCTTACACTGGTGTGCCGTTTTGCGCAGTAATCTTTGAAAGCTTCGCTCACACCGATTCAGACAGCGAGTGGCATCTGTGTTCTGACACTTTATATTAACGCTTGTTCTTGCCGTGAGACCTATAAGATGGCGGCCAAGTTGATGTAAATGGACACTATATAGAGCATGTACCGGCCCCAGGCCAAGCTAATTTAAAAAAAAAAACGAGATAACAAGATAAGACGATGAGACAAATAACCCGAGATGTCATAGCGCGAAAGACTAGTTTTAGCTCATAAAAAAAGAAGCCGTGAGCACGTCGCAGATCGATGGACAGCTTAACTTCTACGCCGTAGGCAAAGATGACGTGAGATATCGATGATGCTAAACGTTATTTTGCGTTCACGACAGCTAAAAAGCAGAGTTTGTACGTAATATTACTGTAAATGCCTAAAGATATCAATGTAGTACTATCTGTCATAAAATAAAAGCACTATTTTCGCCCTCTCCAGCGATTCGCTGGAACTTAAAAGCTTCCGGGCCCAACCAAAAAGTGTTCTGTGCAAGCACGATGTCGCTGTTGTTGATGTCAAGGGCCGACCATCATGGCGGCATGGACATTTTGTTACGGCGGGTTGTGCAAAAAAGGATTGCCGTAGTCGAATGTGAAAACGTATACACAAATAAAACTGCAAATAAACATGCATGGCTATATTGGGCTACGAAAGTTTTTCCACTTTTTTGTGTTTGGCTACATTTGGGCTACCACTTCTCTAGCTTTTGGCTACGCCGCCTCGTCGGACCTGGCAACACTGCGATCGAAGTGCCATCGCTTTCTCTGGAAGTCTCGCTATGGAACCTGTGCAACAAAAGTGATTTGTATGTATGTATGTATGTATGTATGTATGTATGTATGTATGTATGTATGTATGTATGTATGTATGTATGTATGCATGCATGCATGTATGTATGTATGTATGTATGTATGTATGTATGTATGTATGTATGTATGTATGTATGTATGTAGTATGTATGTATGTATGTATGTATGTATGTATGTATGTATGTATGTATGTATGTAGTATGTATGTATGTATGTATGTATGTATGTATGTATGTATGTATGTATGTATGTATGTATGGTATGTATGTATGTATGTATGTATGTATGTATGTATGTATGTATGTATGTATGTATGTATTGTATGTATGTATGTATGTATGTATGTATGTATGTATGTATGTATGTAGTAGTATGTATGTATGTATGTATGTATGTATGTATGTATGTATGTATGTATGTATGTATGTATGTATGTATGTATGTATGTATGTATGTATGTATGTATGTATGTATGTATGTATGTATGTATGTATGTATGTATGTATGTATGCATGCATGCATGCATGCATGCATGCTTTATTGCCGCAAAACAAAATACAGTATTGCAGAAGGAAAGTTGGGGGAAAAGCGGCTCGTGGCAGCTTGACCAGCCCCGAATACCCGTAAAACAAAAGGAGCAGCAAAGCAGAAACATAGTTTTTCTAATTGCTTACAATTCACGCGCTACAACATACCATGCATAAACATCACAGATGAGAAAAAGCAAAACAAGATGCACAAAAAAAAAAACAGAATAAAAAACGTACAACATGCCAATGCACTGCCCAGCATTAGACAGCAGCATGTAACTCCCATGCGAGAAAAAAAAAAGCAAGAATTCCCGGAGGAGAACAAGACACAGTACCAATTTCAATACCGAGTGTGAGAGAGAGAGAGAGAAGTTTAATGATGCGAAATGCAGAGAGGTCGGCCTGAGGTAAATTCCTCTAGCCAGCTACTCGGCGTTGGGGGAAGGGGAAGAGGGAGAGAAAGAGGGAAAAAAGAGGCGCATGATGTGTGACGGTGACGAGAGAAGGAGGATGTAAAACATATGGCAAGAAATTTGGCATGCTCAAAGCCTACAGTCAAGGTCCGTACTTTTTAAAAAAGTTCAGTAACGCCTGGATGGCCTTGAAACTCGATTGAGTGTCTGGCCAAGGGCCTAAAATAACGTCCTCCGACAACGGTGGGCTGTCGAGACGCGTAAGGTCATAAGATCATTTAGTAACCGAGATAATCTGGAGCGCAACATTTGCGATGCGTAATAGTGCGCGATTGTGGTACGTGCCAGTTCTCAGGATTTCGTGTATTTTAGGTAGCTTCGTGTTGATTAAAGTGAGCCAAGCAAGTAATGTAGATCAATTGCCTTTTCTGCTCATTTTTATCATCATCATCAGCCTATGTGTATCTCCACTGGAGGACGAAGGCCTCTCCCTGCGATCTCCAATTACCCCTGTCTTGCGATAGCTGATTCCAACTTGCGCCTGCAAATTCCCTAACTTCATCACCCCACCTAGTTTTCTGCCGTCCTCGACTGCGCTTCCGTTCTCTTGGTATCCATTCTGTAACTCGAATGGTCCACCGTTTATCCCTCTTACGCATTACATGGCCTGCCCAGCTCCATTTTTTTTCGCTTAATGTCAACTAGAATATCGGCTATCCCCGTTTGCTCTCTGATCCACACCGCTCTCTTCTTGTCTCTCAACGTTAGGCCTTACATGTTTCGTTCCATCGCTCTTTGTGCGATTCTTAACGTGTTCTCGAGCTTCTTTGTTAACCTCGAAGTTTCTGCCCCATATCCATATGTTAGCACCGGCAGAATGCAATAATTTTACACTTTTCTTTTCAACGACAGTGGCAAGCTCCCAGTCAGGATATGGCAATACCTGCCGTATGCACTCCTAACCAGTTTTATTCTTCTGTAAAGTTGTTTCTTCTGATCAGGGTCCCCTGTGAGTAACTGACCTAGATAAACGTACTCCTTTACAGACTCTAGAGGCTGACTGGCGATCCTGAATTCTTGTTCCCTTGCCAGGCTATTGAACATTATCTTTGTCTTCTGCATGTTAATCTTCAACCCCACTCTTACACTTTCTCGGTTAAGGTCCTCAACCATTTGTTGTAATTTGTCCCCATTGTTGCTGAATAGGACAACGTCAACCGCAAACCGAAGGTTACTGAGATATTACAATAGCAGGTTACAATAGCTTCGGTGAAACGTTTCATCGATAGCTATTGTAACCTGCTAAATTTGGAATTGGAATCATGGAATTACAATAATGTCGAAACACCGAACAAAAATAAAAGTAAATACAAGCGTGTACATAAAGACGCTGAATTGGACCATGTGATATGATTTGGCAAATCACACCTATATGGCACAAATAAACATTGAAATTATATGAAAGAATTCAGACCCCTTCCCCTGTCGAGAAAAAGGGGGGTAAACGAAGCTCGTGGCAAGACGACGCTGTCGCAGGCGTTCCGCTTTGTTTGCCCTAAAATCCCGCAACTCGGGGTCCGCGGCTCTTCGCTGACGTTTCGCCTGGGGTTCGGAAGCCCTCACGCTAGAATAGGCACGTCGACGACGAGCCCTTTCCCGAACGAGTTCGCGGCGCCGTTGCTCAAACGCAGCCTGCTCGTCGGCGGAAAGCAGGTCGCGGGGCCTGCCCATCCGGACGCCGAAACTGATCTGAGGCGAGGGAAGCCCGGCGGAGCGTGCGCTAACCTCCTTTCCTTTCGTTTCCCTCCCCGTGACACACCAAACGACCCTGATTGGTCGCGCGCGTCACGTGATTCGGCGCCGGCGCAGCTTTCCCCGCACCTGCTCTTTCTTTCTTTCTTTCTTTCTTTCTTTCTTTCTTTCTTTCTTTCTTTCTTTCTTTCTTTCTTTCTTTCTTTCTTTCTTTCTTTCTTTCTTTCTTTCTTCCTTTCTTCTTCCTTCCTTTCTTTCTTTTTTCTCTTTCTTTCCTTCAATGTTTCTTCTTTCTTGTCCCCGGCTCATACCCGCATATCCCTGGCTCATACCCGCGTATGCAATGTGGACGTTGCGTGACTACGCCGCCACCGAAATCTGTGACGCAGTACAAGCTTCGCTTGAATAATTGAGAAATACTTTTAGGTACCGTCGGGATTAACCGAATGATAAACTGCGGGGCCGCACGTTTCAGCTTCGCTGGCTAACCATCTGTACGGAGTGCTTGGGAGGTGATATTTGTGTTTTTTCACCTCGTATGTATGTGTACGCGTGCGCATATTTGTTGTTGTCTTTTCGCTTTTGGTTAACGCAACTTAACCCACTTCCTTCTGTACCATAATCGGCGCATATATTGAATGCAATGAAATAATAAAATAAAATAAACAAATAGGCGCACTTGTGGCCTCTATCGGGTATGTCTAGTTAGGATAACTACAGGTCACGTTTGTGCTCCAAAAAAAAAAAAAGGAAGCTTGCTCTGCAAAGCATTTTCCCGAGAGATGAACGTTCCTACGACGACTAAGTCGCAAAGTGAACGTAACGACAAAGAATAGTAAATGGTAAAAAATAGTAGTAATAAAAAATAGTTTTCCAGTAACCGAGCTAGCAACGCGATGAGAATCGTTATCCTTTCGCATGCATCTTAGAGCGGCGCATTTGTGGCACGGCGGTTACCACTAACAAGGCGTTCCTCTAAGCTCGCTACACTGCTAATTAGCGGTGCTCGTTAGCGAAACATGCTCAATCTCCGGGCCGTGTTCGAGAACAGTGTGTAAACGAGTTTGTTCCCAACTTCTCCGCCTGGAGTTTGTCGTCGCTCCGTTCCGGGAAAAGCGAAATGAAAATTGGCGCAGTTGATTGTGCGACGCCCAAACACCGTTCCGCATCAAGAAAAACGTACCCTTCACCACACAAGAAGCTGAGCAAAGAGGAAGGAGTCATCCTCCGCCGCCTACAGACGAACGCCCATGCACATGAAATAATCATGCAGAGACTGTACCCTACGCATTACTCGTACACATGCACCCACTGCGACGTCCCAGACACCCTGCAACACATGGTCCAGGATTGCCCACTGCGTGACACATCCACAGATCCCAGCTCACAAGCTCAACAAGACGACTCCAAACAAGGACGCCCCGTAGAGGCTGAAGAAGAGCACCCCAACTCGGCACACTTCAATACCACCACTGAAAGGTGGGAGGCGAAGCTCTCCTCTGACGACCTGGCCGACCAACGCAGTGGTGTGGCCCGGGACAAGAAGGCAGCCGAAGCCAGAGGGTTCCTGGAATAAGGAATCTCCCACCTAGGGTGAACCGGGTCCTTACTCGGATTACCGTTTCAGAAAATAAAAGTTTATTTCTCTCTGTCTCTCTCCGTTCATCTTTATTTTTGGCCATCGAGAGTGCGTTTGTACACAAAAGTAATACAATGCAATTTGAGTTATAACCTAGTATGGCAATTAAATAATTAATGATCGCTCAGTTGAACTACCCACGGGTGAAGCTTCACTACATTGCATAGAAAACGAAACTATAGGCTTCGTGTTAAGCTTGCTGCGCTTACGTCATCATTTTCAGGCGTCAAATGCAACGTAGCATATACGATACGTCGAACACAAGGTCAAAGAGTGATGCACGAATCACCGTGGCCTGAACGGGAAGCAGCGTATGACATACGCTTTACGATATACCTATTATATTTGTTTAAAAGAATAGTTTAAAACAGTGTCGCGGAGATAAAAAAAGTTCTTTGTATGACAGGCAGTTTAGTGCAACGAAATCTAAGGCGATGCTAAAATGGGAATCTCTGCAGCACCGAAGAGCGTCATTTCGACTGAAGCTTTTACACAGCATATATCATTTTCGTACTCGAATTCCCCGTGACGTGTACATTAACCAGCATCACTACACATCAGCACGCAAGGATAATGGATACAAGATTAGAGAATACCAATGCAATATATCTGCCTTTAGCAGCTCTTTTTTCCCAAGAACCATCAGTCAGTGGAACTGACTACTTTCCGCAGTTGTAGAAATCTCTTGTACTAACAAGCTCTTTTAAATACGAAGCATTTCTTGGCGAACATTTGCCACTTTGACAGTATCTATCTATCTATCTATCTATCTATCTATCTATCTATCTATCTATCTATCTATCTATCTATCTATCTATCTATCTATCTATCTATCTATCTATCTATCTATCTATCTATCTATCTATCTATCTATCTATCTATCTATCTATCTATCTATCTATCTATCTATCTATCTATAGATAGATAGATAGATAGATAGATAGATAGATAGATAGATAGATAGATCAAAAGTTTGGTCAAAATTGACCAAGCTTTGACCAAAATTTTGATCTTTCCGTGTCCATATTCTGAAAAATAGGTTCTTTCCTCAAATAGTCAAGGCCGAGCGATATGTGGGAAGTGCCGAGGGGAAGTGCCGAGCGATATGCTAAATGTTGCTTTGCATGCATAGCGTATGGATGAAGCCACGGCTGCCCCACGGTTCTGGCTTACCAGAGGTGTGCCTAGTGCGCGCACTAACATGCTGCGCTTTAGGCACTACGTTATAAGCTTTCATATGTGGCGTTCAGGAGGTCGCCTTAGTGACACACGTCTACTTCCCATCGCGGCTCGTTATGTCTTGCAAGAAGTCTAACCCCGATTGCATAACTTCATGTATTACCGAATGTGCAGCAGGCTTTCGCCTTCTTTTGTTACAGGAGTGTAACACCTGCAGAACGAACTTTTTTTTCTTTACGGAGCGATTGTGTAACGATAAGCAGTTCGCCGATTAAGTTTAAGCGTTCAATAAAAAAGATATAGAGAAATAATTAAGAAGAACACGACTGTGAATTCGGGAGTCTTGGTAAACCAGGCGACCTTGCGTGTCTCTCTCGGTGTCTGGTCGGTTGTCTGGACGAGGCTCGCCGGCTTCGCAAAAGAGCCGAGCCGATTCCTGGGACGCGCTCATTTATATAAATATACGCCAGACTGTTATATGTATATCTACCGTCTTCTATACTACCGGCGTTACGCTGTAGGAGACTTCTTCGTCGCAGTAGGCCGCTAATGAAAGACATTTCTGGCGCAACGCTTACCCGGCCCTGTATACAGCCTCACCGACTCACTTAGACTTTTTTTTTTCCTCTGTCCCCATCAAGTATGCTTCCCCGGTTGCAAAGCTAAGCTAGCCGGAGAAAATCGATATTCTTTGTCGGCGAAGTGGAGCGTGAGCGATGCGCAGCTAATTTTTTCCCTTCTTTGCGACGCAATTAATCACCTCCCAGCGGGAGATCGTGGTTCGGTACTACCAGGAGGCGAAGCCAACTTCCTCTCTTCGTCGAAAAAAAAAATAATAACGGCCAGCGATCGGCCGATTTCAAGCGGCACGCACACGCCGGCTTCCGTCGCGATGCAGATGTGTCTCGCTCAATACGGTGCAGCGTTAGCAAACCACCTCTGTAAAGTTCGCTTCGGTTTATAGTGTGGAGAGTCTACGAACACGCATAGCCTGTTTCAGTCGAGAATTACGATTCACTGTCGATAACTGTGTGACGGTAACGTAATTTCATATAGACTTCATTGAATCCGGTTTTGGCACGTAAAACCCGAGAATTCAATTCAACTTCACTGAAAGAGTCAATGTGGTAGTGTAATATGCCTGGCGCATCTTCTGTTTAGACCTCATAATTACGGAATAATTAAATATCGATGTATTGTACAGTGAGATATGTTGTATTCTTTCGCAAAAATAGTTGAGAGAGAGAGGCATTCTTTCATAGGTGCTGGAGATATTTGTCTGGCTCTGCTACTATATATACATGACATTGATGATGCATGCACTGCAAAAAAAAAAATAAAAAAAAAACAGGCGGTCGTCAATTTAACGTTTATGTTTTAATCATTTTTGACAAGTCATCGACGTCATTTCACAAGACGAAAGTTTCTGTCGCCTTTGAAAAATGAGAGATGGAGAGAGTCACGAATACCACATGAAAAAAAAAAAGAAAAGGAGAA
>NC_051158.1:20642762-20687762 GCF_013339745.2 Dermacentor silvarum | reverse complement strand
TCGTTCAGTGTGATCTATTCCTGTTTGTTGTGCGCGCTCACACCACGCTTGTTCATTCAGTTAGTAATAGTCGGGCCACATTTTCCAACGCACGCTACACATGCAATGCTGCCCGGATCGGCAGTGCAGCGCTTACAGGTGGGTCCCTTCGCCGCGCTAGTACCACGGTAAGCGCTTCTCATCAACACCACCGTTTCACACGCGCCTTCTCGTGGTCATCGAGTCTCTCTTCATGTCGGTCTACTTACGCCGCAGCACACCTGCTTACTTAATCAGCTCATGTTTACTACAATTCATATTGCTACCAAAGCCGCTCACCTTACTTCGTATGACATTGCTGTGTTGCTATCGCATTCATTGCTTCGCCCTTAGGGCAAAACTGTGACATTTTTATTGCGATAGCAATTATATGGACACTCAAAAGCAGATTTCTGCCGTCGCCGTCGCCGTCGCCGTGAGGTTCCGTATGACGTCATTTGGAGATGAAATCGTCGCCGCGCGCCGAACGCTGTATGTGAGAGTGAAAGGGCGCGAGGGGCGCGTCTTTCACGGGGAGTGAACGCATTTTCTCCTTTACAATCGCCATATATATAGAGCAAACGCGCCTTCTTCAGACGCGCGAGAGGCCATGGGGGAGGGGGAGGGAAGGGAGGCGACGTTTAGCTGCGGCACCAAGTGCCTATTTATATCAGAGGCTCCAGCAACAGTCACCAACGCCGCACGCATTTTGAGCTAACGCGGGCAAAACGCCGATGGCGTCGACAACAGTTCTGCGTGTTGTTGCTACCAAAGCCGCTCACCTTACTTCGTATGACATTGCTGTGTTGCTATCGCATTCATTGCTTTGCCCTGAGGGCGAAACAGTGACATTTTTTTATTGCAATATCAATTATATGGACACTCAAAAGCAGTTTTCTGCCGTCGGCGTCGCCGTCGTCGTCGCCGTCGCCGTGAGGTTCCGTATGACGTCAATGGAGATGAAATCGTCGCCGCGCGCCGAACGCTGTATGTGCGAGTGAAAGGGTGCGAGGGGCGCGCGCTTTCACGGGGAGTGAACGCACGGCGGAGAACAAACGCGCGTTCTGCTCTGTGCTCCCTTAAGGGCTGCAGAAGTAGGCGTCTCTTTCCTCCTTTACAATCACCATATATGTAGAGCAAACGCGCCTTCTTCCGACGAGCGAGAGGCCGTGGGGGAGGGGGAGGGAAGGGAGGGGACGTTTAGCTGCAGCACGCAGTGAGCCTAATGGTTACAGCATCGGGCCACCGTGCTCGAAGATAAACGTCATGTCTTAGCCTCGATCACACATTCGTTTTATTAAAGAGGACTGAAACGATGTGACGCAGGAACGTACCTACCTCAAAGTGCCTGGAAGGCGGCAAATACTGTTTCGCATTAAAAGAGGGGGAAAAAAAAGACGTGCAATTTCCATGGAAGGTGTTTGCCACTACAATAACTGCCTGACGAATCATTCAATTTTTTTTGTCCTTGCTCTGTTTCGTCACCAGGGCATCGCTTATTCTTTCAATTGACTTTTTCTCTTTCTTGAGCGGTTATTTTATTTGTAAGGTTACATGTGTGTATAACTTGTTAAGTGTGTTATGCATTGCATAATTGCTGAAGTGGCTTTTTGCTTGTACACATATATGCCTGTATAAATTGTTGGGTGTGCTAGTTTCGCATACTGTGACTTATATCACTGATTGTTCTTTGCTATTCCCTCCCCCCCTCCCCTCTCTTTGTAATTCCCTGTAGGGAAAATAATAATAAAAAGTTGTAAGCGAATAGCAAAGTGGCTATTGCCTTGTTAAATGACTGATGCGCTTGGATGCGTATATTTCTTGCAATTAGGATATTTAGCACAACCTTTGCTGTTTCATTACGTATTTACGTAGAAAAGAAAGCTCTTAACTAATATACATCTGCAGCGTTAGTATATACCGAACACTCCACAGTATTATATAAATCTTCAGACGCTCCAGGGCTTTCGTGCGCGAGCACGTGCGTTTTGAAGACCTATAATGGGCGCTTGGCGCGTATGGGCCCCGCAACGCGCTTTGCATCGGCTCCTTTGTAACGGCGGTGAAAGCCCGAGCACTGAGTACCAGCGAAAAGAGGCGTAAGAGCCAAAGATAGCTATTCGCTTAAAGAGATGGGGAGAGAGGGATAGATAGATAAATAGATAGATAGATAGATAGATAGATAGATAGATAGATAGATAGATAGATAGATAGATAGATAGATAGATAGATAGATAGATAGATAGATAGATAGATAGATAGATAGATAGATAGATAGATAGATAGATAGATAGATAGATAGAATATGCGGCGTTGTAGACGAAGGTGCACGGAACACCGCTACATCCGCTTGACGTCCCTCGTACGTCACGTGGCCGCCGCGCGAAGCGCTTGACACGCGTAAGCGTCATCGTTAAACACGTGCTTCCGGCACGATCCTACTTCTGCAGCCGGCGTCGCCTAGCACAACACGTAACCTTACCGAAAACCAGAAGGGCTATCACTCTTCCAACAGAACCCCGCCTATAGCCTCGGCGTGACCGATTTCTCTTGTTATTCCCGCCGATGCGTGCGTATACGTACAAGCTCGTTCAGACGGCAGAGAATGACAGATGGGTTGCCCGAGGAACCGCGGCTCGAGGCAGTGTTTAGACGTGCACTGCGTGCGGCGTACAGGGGGCGCTGCTCTTGCTTCTCTTTTCTTCTCATACAAGAATGAGAAGAAAGAAATTAGAATGGGAAAAGCTGTACGATAACACAAAGGGCAGTGCCTTCCTATTTGAGGCTCGAGCCGGTTGCCTAAGGACCAAAACATACCGGAGCAAACAGTCGGAACAAGAGGAGGCATGTGTTTGCTGCAGTAAAGATCCGGAGACCAGTCAGTACATACTAATGGAATGCGAAGGGATTCACCCAGCGAGAACCGTAGGTAACGTACAGCTTCCAGAAGCGTTTGGGTTTAAAGTGGAAGGAAACATCAACCGATCAGCCGTAGAGATCAGCAAGAGACGATTAGACTACTCGTGGAAAAAAAGCAGGGGAGAGATTGATACTACCTGATCTCTTACAATCATAGGTAGCGGTACAAGGTAGATTTTGTAAGGAGAAACAAAAGCTTAAGGAGATGTGTACAAAAATGCTAGCCAGAAAACATGTATAGCATACCTGAATAAATCAAGAAGCTAGGTGACTATTTCGCACCGACCAGTATTAAAGGGGATGCCATAAAATCATCATTATCGTCATCGTCATCAACATCATTTTCTACGCTGAATAGACTAGGTAAGTTTTAAAAGCATGACGTGACGATAAATATGATAACGTGACGATAACTGGTACAGCACTGCCGTCACAATTACAGTGTTATAAGTTATTGCAGGCAAAACGCGCTTCTCCGCGGTCGTAGGTGAATATTGACGAGGAAAAAATTATCGCAAGAAAAGGACAACGCACCCGGGAAGGGACTACAAAGTGTGCGTTCTCTCTCTCTTTTTTGTCGCGCTTATTTTTTTTCCTCATCGGCAGTGCAAGGTTAACTAGCCCAACAATTGATTGTTCTCGCGCAGGTGAATAGACAAGTTTCAGGGCGTGACGTCATCATGATACGATAGCGCTACCATCGCAGTTTGAGTCAGTGCAGGCAGATCACGCTTTCCCCACAGTCACAGACCAATAGACAAGCAGCGGAGCGTGACGTCACGAGCGTACGGTGGCACTGCCGTCGCAGTTAGTGCGAGCAAAGGCATGCTTAATTCCCGCAGTCGCAGACGAAAAGTACAAGTTACAGAACCTCGCGTCAAGAACATACGGCGGCGCTGCATGGAGTGAGTCGAGTGCAAGTAAAGCATATTTACATAGTGTCCTGCGTCCTTATGCTTACAAACTTAAAAGATGATTTACGAGAAGAAATCGTCTGTACAGTCGAACCCGGATACATCGAATCTGTAGGGGATCACAAAAAAAGTTCGGCATACAGGTATTTCGATATATAAGATAAGCTCTTTATACAGGAATTGTCAAGGGGAATTTACTGCTGTTCGTTATGTTCTTTATGCTGTTCTTTATGGGGGTTAGATATGTACGGGTTCGACGGGATGGAACATGTCGACCAGCATAGCTTCATAAAAGATACAGCATCCCTTCTTTCCTCGCTTATCCACACTATTGCTTCAACAGCTCGCTTCTCTACTACGAGAACAGCTCGCTTCTCCGACTGGGAGGTGCGAGTATATAACTGCGTTTTAATGCTTTAGCATTCTTTGTGCACTTCGCGCACTTTCTGGGAGCTATGTATCTATCTATGTACCTATGTCTGTATCTAACCGTTTTCCCCATTACCTGAGTGCCTGGGTATTCCGTTGGTGGTGGTGGTGGTGGTGGCGATGATGATGTTCAAGCAGGCGGGGTTAGCCTTGCATACATAGCCGGCAATGGGTAGCCCGTAGTCGAATGGTTAGCGCATCGAGCTGCTGTGCTGAGGTAACATGGTTCGAAACCAACCATCGGTTCGTCTTGGGTTACATGGGTATGCGCTGCTAAGTGAAGGGCAAGCGAGGGAACAGCTCTCGGCGTTCGCAGGCACCGGCGCGCCACGCCTCCCGTCTCAGAGGCCACACACGGACTTCCCGGCAGCGCCAATAGATGGTGCGACGTGTCCATAAAGAAGTGCGAGAGAGGAGGCCGGTCACCGCACGACGCGTTTCGTAGCGGTCGCGCGCACCTGCGCGCCATGCATCTCGGAGGCAACCCGCAGGCTTCGAGGCGGCGGGTTGCGGCGGGTTTCTCTTCCTGGTTTCAGTGAAAGAAACCAGGAAGAGAAAGAGACAGACTCACCTTTTATGACAGAACTACCTCCAATCGACACACCGCATCATCCCACGAAACAATGATAATGATGATGATGATGATGATGATGACGATGTTCCTTGGCATACCCTTTGAAACGGGGCGGTGACAAATAGTCACTTGACCTGCTTGATTTAATCAGGTTTACTATGAATATCGCCATTTAGCCCTTTCCGTGTCTGATGTCGATCTTAAATTTCGCATTTCAAACCTCCGTTAATATATTCTACTGTGGCGACGAGCAACCGCGTAGAACGCTAAAGTCTCGGCCTTCCGCTCGAGAGAGAACAAACCGACACGCCGATCTCTTAGTGTAGCATTTTTTTTTATCTGTCTCGGAACGTTCGGGCCTCAAATAGCAAGGCACTGCCCTTTGCGCTATCGTATAGATTTTTCGTCCTGATTTCTTTCTTGCCGTTTTTGTAAATCTCTATGGTATTTTTTTGTTTCCATCCTTCGCATCCAATTTGCCGTCTCTGTTCTGTTCACTTTCTTTTTTGATGACTCTTGGTTGTAATTTACACCTTCAATTACCCTGTACTTGGTTGCCAACTTTCTTGACTTCTTCCTCCATGCCGCGTCCACGCTTTTGAGGTACAGGTACTTGTACGCTTTAACCACCTATTCATTTTCATCGACCTTCAAAACTAATTTTGCTCTGCGCTTCTCTGACTTCAAAAGAAGCTCAACCCATCTCACCTTGCACTGCCTCATTTGTGGTTTTACCGTGGGCCCCCAAAGCCCGTCGGCACACCACCCCCTACCACAAGATTTCTGATTTAAAGCACAGAACTGCATTTGGCGAAAGTTACAGCTAGCACCATTACACTTTTCCAAATTGCTCACACCACCTCTTACTTACGGTAGTTACAAAGTGCTGTATGTTTCATTACTGCTGCATTACGAACTTCGTTTATATTATCCAGGTGGACGCCTTCGTTTAAGTATACATTCAGGCATTTATATTGCTTCACTATGAGTATGACTTCCTGTTGGACTGAAACCGTGCGATTACTCATCCCTTCAATAAAGATCATAATTCCCGATTTCTCTATACTAAACTTAAGGCCTAGATTCGTCGCTACATTGCCACCTATATTCGCAGGTCTCTGTAGATCCCCTGCATTGTCCGCTAGTAGCACTGTGTAGTTCGCATACATCAGCCTTGGGACCTTCTGTTGCACCCTTTTACGAATGTAAGATAGATCAAAACTTAATTCATTGCTTTTCATTCCTCTTTCTACGCCCTAGCATAGACGCGTGAACAACAATGGGGACAGAGCTAATCCTTGCTTCAGTCATCGGTGAATTTCCACAACTTGATTGCATTTGCGGCCTTCCCTAACGCGATTTGTACTCGGTAATTGTCCATGTATATCTACCTCAACAGCTCCACAAAATTGTGCTCGAGAATATCCCATAGCAATTCTTTATCTACGTTGTCGTAAGCATCCTTAATATCTAGGAGTGCTACCCACAAAGGTCTATTTAGAGCTTTTGAAATCTCGATGCCCTGCGTCAGTGCGAAGATATTACCCTCTAAGCGTCTGCTTGGTCCGAACCCATTGAGTAGTTCCCTCAGTATTGTAAGAAAATTGGACAGCCAGGAATTGGACAGCCACAAATTGGACAGTAGCGCCACCTCTTGGCTGTAGGCGATGGTAAGTTTGCTCTTCGATAACGCTACACGGCGCATCCTGAGAATAAAATGTTGTAACGAGCCGCTCTCGGTGTCTACTCGAATGCACTGCAGTGGGAAGGTGCGTTCCTCAAGCGACTCCTCTCAGCAATCAACGAGGCGCGTTATTCAAGAGCAGTGTCTTCGTCAATATAGAGTGGCGCTGCAACGGACCCACTGTGTGGAATACATGTGGAACCAGTATAGGCTTGACTAAGGCATTAGGCTTTGAGGATAGTAGGTGAGACATAATTCAAAATGCAGCGAAGGTATAGCAAAAGATGGATAGAAGATTGGTGTCGCACACGAATGGATATAAAACGTAATAAAGCGGAATTTCTACAGTGAGTACTAGAATATAATTGCTATTTCGATATTTTAGTGCGACTGAATATAGTAGAGAACAAGATCGTTGGCATGTGCCAATCCGTTTGAAGGAGGTGCTGACATCACCGTCATCAATCGTCATAACGACTCGGGGACGAGCTTTAAGTCGAGACCCGTTTGTGAATATGTAGCCGTGAAAACAAGGCGGCCGTAACGTAGATTCCTCCATGTGCAGTGCGCAAGACCATGACCCCCGAGATATGTTTCCGTCTCTCTCAGGAAGTAGTAGTAGTAGTAAGTGGTTCTTGAGGAAATGGGAGGGGAGAGGTGCTGACATCACCATCATCAATCGTCATAACGACTCGGGGACGAGCTTTAAGTCGAGACCCGTTTGTGAATATGTGGCCTTGAAAACAAGGCGGCCGTGACGCAAAAGCATGACCCCCGAGATATGTTTCCGTCTCTCTCAGGAAGTAGTGAGAGGGGATGGGAGGGGAGAGGTCGTACTCATGGTGAATGAAGGCGACAGAGACACTTGGCGGCGAAAGACAGACAGTAATCTTTATTAACCGACATCGAAAATGAATGCACCGTGTCCCCTGAGCAAGCAGCGAGGGGCTGTATAATAACATACGTTTGTGTGCTTGTGTACAGTGTTCTCAAGTATAGAGCTTGTACCAGCTGGCTGTTCCTTCACGCAGGCTCGCAAAGTGGGTCAAGGCTAACCGAGGGCCGCCCGCTGCGCGGGTTTAGTACGAACAGAGTTGTTTAATACTGTAATGTTTAATACTTCATTATTAATACTTTATCAAGGGACTCTGGTACGAAAGTTGTACACTCCGTTTTAGTACTGCATGCTGCGGCGGGCATATTGTACAGAGTATAGCTGTAATGGTGGCATGAAACGCCGAATTGAGACCGCGTATCGACGCCAGCGAATGTTTTGGCGTAAGTTGTCGCAGCAGTCCTAACACATATCAAGGTTTGAACCTCGCACTAGCTCACAGAGAATGCCCATTCACACATTATGTGCAGTGCAAAATGCTTTTTCACAGAACCGAACGGCGATCGAATCGCACTTCTGTGCGCCATCCTCTAAGTTTCCATTTTTGTGACCGTGGGCGCGAACACAGCGAAGAGTTCTGGTTATGGATGCTAGCGAAGCAGACGAAATGAATATCAGATCACAGTCGGCAATCACTTAGTGTGCACTTCTCTCATTCGTCCCCACTCATTTCTTAGGCTTAACCGGCGACAAACATTAAGGCCAAGGTGTTCGTATTCGTCGGTTTCTGTTTTCGCGAATTCACCCGCAAACTGGGCGAATGCTACGAAGCGTTTCCTTTTTAAAACGTTCGCCTTTTTAGTTGCGTTTTAACACAAAGACGAATAAGGAAGAAGTTTCGTGCCAATACCTGTGTTAGCGCAAGAGTTGACAGGGTCACGTTGACAGGGTCAACGTGACCCTGTCAACGTGAAAATGTTAACGTCACCTATGGTCGTCGCAATAAGCATTTCGCGCCTGCTCTATACACGTTTACATTGTTTGCGTCAAAGGACAATTGTACGGATACTAATACAAACAGGCAGATATAGGGTGGTCTTTCGACTTCTTTTCCCCCTGGAATTCCTATAACTACTGTATATTTTGTTTTTCTCTTAAGTGACGCAAGCTTCGAGAAGCAAGCTTCTGTTTGTACCCAACGTTCGAAACCCGATGCACAAAATGTATCCTTACAGTTCGTCTCGCGATACACAGATAAAACAATGATACTATTAATAAACCGCTGCACGGCTAGATTGTTTGAACCATTTCCCTGCACAATATGCCCGTCACCGAGAGTACGTGTGCTCTGGATATTATGCAGAAGCGAAAATTGAAGTGAAAAAGGTAAAAAGACTGCGAACAGACGACTTAGGAATGAGAGCAGACGGCCTAGGGCTAATAGCAGACGACTTACAGAAGACGACTCAGGCGATCGTCTGGTGAGCATGCCTGTTAATGGAGAGCATAGTCAAAGTTGTGAGAAAAATGAGGAAAAAAATAAAAGCGCGAAGCAGACGACCCACGTTGGAGCAGCGCTTTGAGCCTCTCACTTCCTCGCCTGCGTGTCTAACAAAGAGCGCGGATTGAAAGTATACAAATAGAATAATTAAATGCAACGGGGGAAGCCCACACATGGAGCCCTTTCCCGTTTCACACACACGCGCACACGCACACACGCAGACGCACGCACAACCCCCACAAAGAAATGAGGCAGCACCAATGGCGGCCTCCAAAAGGCCGTTTCCGGAAGCTTCGAAACTGCTGACTCAGTTAACGACTTCGAGGGCGTCGCGAGGAAGTGCGCAGAAGCCACTTCGCGTTCAGCGCCGGACACGTGTGCACAAGTTTGCAGTTTGCGCGCGACTCGAGTGCTTCAATGAGAGAAAGCGCGAAGTGCCTTCGCTGAGTCGACAGTTCCCAGGCTTTGAGCAAACGGCCTGCTGCGAATTGTCGTCTGCAACGTGGTCCTCCTTGGCTTGGCTGCCGCCTTGGCTTGGCTCGTGTCGAAGGATTGGGTGGTGAACAGCAGCCCGTCAGATCCAGAGCTCTTTGAGGATACCGAATGCGAAACTCTGGTTTCAAAAGTTTTTGCCAATGTTACTTCTTTCAATAAAGAAGTCACGCAAGGAAGTAACGTAAAAGAATAAAGCGCTTTTTCGTTTTACCGCCAGCAGGTGACGCAGAACTTCGTTAGCTCCTGACTGTTGGGCTATTGTTCACTCCAGTTTTCGAACCACGGTACCTCGTTAAGCAAGAGGCATAATTACAGAGCCCTGGTGAGGTCTTCGAGACAACCAGCAACCATTTTGTACGCGGATTCGAGGGTAAACTGCTTGTACGCTCAGAGGTTTTTTTCTCTTTTTTTTTCTACGTTTTTTCTTTTTTTTTCTGGAAAAGCGAAACACTGCTTGCATTGCAAACAGGCGCTCTGCACACACTTACGAAGCTACGCCCGACAGAGCGCACAAACATTTTGGCGAGCTTTTCGTGAACCACTGGTCCGAAGAATTTCGGTAAACATTTTTTTTTATAGTTCGGACCGTGGCTCAACAGCGCTCAGATCAAAACAAGATAGCGACGCTAAATGTTCACCACACAAACGTAACCGCGAGCAACATTTGAAAATCATACACGATGACAAACTGATCAGTCCGAACAACAACTCAATACTTTTCGTTTGCGTAACTTTCCTCGTCACAGCTCCGCTCGCTTTTAAGGTTCAACGGCGATACATTCAGGTTCTCCCAAAATCCCTTTAAACAGCCAATGAAGTGGTTTGTGAGTGCCCATTTCATTTGCGAATGTTCCCACCCATAATCAGCGGGCATGGCCTTCGAGACCGTGTGCGCCGTTACGCAACGCATGATCTCGGACGCTATGTTCCGATTTGCTTTATCCAGACAGAAGCGTTTCAGCTTTCGTAAACCACGCTGATTGGCTCCCCAGTACCCGCACCCCCTCCCCACTGAGGATTTTACGGCTAACGGCAATCCAACCTGTCGCTGTCTACAAAAGCAGAAGCGTGAGTTTGAGCTGAAAAAGCTTCGCAAACAACGTACCTAGCTTTCAGATGGTGATCACAACAAAGCGATGCCAGAAAAAAAAAAAAAAAAAAAAAAAAACATACCAACGTACACACTTCAACATTTCCAACTCCCGCGACAACATTCACATCTGTACCAACGCTGACAATTGACCACCGAATAAACGCGTTGCGACCGGCACGGCACAAACAACTGGTTGCGCACTGTTTTGTGACGTAAAAATCGGGTGCTTCACATTTCGCAGGCTTTCCTTCTCATAGTGCGTCGTCTGCTACTGTTACGCGTAAGAAAGTGAGGTCCAGACGATAATTTATCAATGCCTCTCGTTTCGTTCGTCAATAATGTGTTTTTCAAAAATGACCGTCGCCGACGCTCAACACAAACATATGCAAAAGCAACCGATTGCTACAAGAGTCGCAGTGCGCGTCACACAGTGCTTGGACAGCAATTAGTTCGGTGCCAAATTTAGCTGTTTGCTTGAACAACCCTGAAAAATGCATGCTTGGTAGACGTGTACTAATCGAAGAATAGCTTTTCACCTAATATTTGACCCGCACATCTGTTAGCTCATGCAGGTGCGAAATTTCAGTTGCAGAAATGTGTACCACACGCTGTATATAACTTACACATCAAATTCAGCTAGACACTGTACTTAAAAATAGTCATTACTTATAAAAAAAATCTCACTGCCTCACGCAGCCTCACGTGCCTGCTCGCGCGAGCAAACGCTGTTGGCACGAAGCGAAGCATTGACAGAACGCGCGGAGTGATACACCTTTGTTACCGAACTACTTTCGTAGTTTCCACATAGTTGCACCTGATGTCTGAAACGGAGTACAGCTGCACCGACAGTGCAGTGGTGACGTGCTCGTTTACCGGAGAAGGAAGAATTGAGTTTCAACTGCAAGCTCTTTTATGCAATGCTTCCTTCCACAGCTTTACGCTACAGTCAATCTGTTAGTAGCTTGTAATTTCATCGATTCCCCTCCCGTTTACTAATTTCCGTTAAATTACTTCCCTCAAAAGCGTAGCCTCGGAGATCTCTACATAGCTCAGCGATTATCTCAGAGGATGTGCATAATCGCTATTTGTCGCACCTTCGTGCGTGTAACAGTATAGCAGACGAAGCGCTTCGGTCAACGACACGCACACCGGATGGCTGAAAGTTGAGCCAAGCCGATTTCTTAGCCCTGTTCGTACAAAAAAAAAAAAAAAAAAAACACACACACGTGACATCGACCACTCGTCTCTCAGTTGTCACAACACGCTTTCTGGGTAATACTACATGGTAAAAATATTCTGGGAGCTAAGCCACCGGAGTTACTCAAACGAGTCATGAGGATGCCGCCTAAAAAAAAAAAAAAACGACTTCTTTCTGTTCGTGAATACGACAAAATAATCTGGTACGCGCTTAGTTAGTGGTCACTGGACTTCCACGTAACATACTCATGATCACACTCATACAGGAACAGAAGGCGCGTATGCTATTATCTCTATGCGCTATTCTCCCGCGTAATTCGGCTTAGTGAATGATAGTAGAAAGAGAGTGATTGTGACTCCTTTTGAGCGTGTAACGTTAACTCTTTTTTCCGGAGTTCTAAACTCCCTGAGGGACTCTTTTCACTGTGAGCGAAGCACGATGCAATTAGATGAGCGCACAGGGAAGTGCGCAAAATCTTGGAATTGGTGTTAAATATCAGACGTACAGATGAAACCGCGAAAGGAGTTCTCGGGACTTCCTTTCTTCTTAAAGTGCATGTATTTGCGACGGGACCACGCATTTTCCTCCCCACATGAGCAAAGCGCTTCCGCAGTTAAGCTAGCGCAAATTGGATCTTTAAATTTATGCGAATATAAATTGACGGCAGTAACATCAAACCTTATAGAACGCAATTACAGGTATGGTCAGTTTCGGCACATCGCCAAGTGATTCTGACTAAGAGGGAGGCTGATTTCAATACTGGGCTGTTGGTATAAACTTAGTGACCTGTTGTTGAAAAGGGGGGGGGGGGGTATGCAATGAACAACGATCAATAATTAGTGAGCATTTCGGCTTGAGACATCCCTGCCAGACTTTCAATCGTTCAAAATTCCAAATTTCTTCAGTCGCTGTGTTCAAAACGCTTGTGATGCTGTTCAAAATTTGAGTTTTCAAAATCAGCGTAAAGTTAATTCGAATGGCGCATTATCAGATATTGCATTGCATTTCTGGACGATTATTTTGTTCGAAGCAATGCAAGCGCACTTACAGATTATTACTAGGAATATTTCTTTCGGAATCAGGTATTTAGAATGCCTGAATATAGCTTCTGTGTATTCTTGTTCGACACATCAACATCTTAGCGATGAAAGTTTGGGCAAAATTCCGCACTTTGCTTTGTGGCTCAAGTAAGCGGCCATGAAATCAACATGGTCACTTGGCCTCAAGGTTGAGAACTATTTTAACTTATAATTTGTAAATTTATTACTGGAATAATACTCAAGAGATGAAACCGAGTTTATTATTTAGCTCAAGCCCAAGTCCCATTTGACAGTTAAAAGACAGGGCAAAGTAAGAAACATTGATTATGGAACCTCTGAGCAGATTCTAGTGAACTTTATTGTAGTAAAATGAAAAAAAAAACGTAATAGTAACATTTGAAAGTAGATATAGTATTTAGATTATGTAATACTGAAAACAAAAACTTTCGAAAATCACAAGAAAGGAAAATACATCGCGGCTGCTAATATCCAATTCCAGCAGTCCACTACAAAAACAGGTGTATCGAATTCTGTGAACTACGCTTACTGGAACGTCACAAGCCGACAAATCTAATTTATTCGTTCACATACAACTTGGAACCGCGATTTCGTTTGAGTGAGTTTTCGGAAAGTCGTTCTCACAAATTATCCACACGCTTCATAGCCCAACTCTAAACCAAAATTCCGCTTTCTATATACTGTCTTTATAATTCAGCTTTCCCTCTTAAATGAATCACAGTTGACTCGAATCGGTTCATTAGTTGTCAAATAAAATAATTTCTGCGTTTCATGTGTGACTAAATAGAGAAAATAGGAGTTGGCCCCGAGCTAACTCTTCCTATTAATAATACCTCAATTAAATGTACAGCCTTTGGCACCTCATGACTCATTTTTCTTCCGTCTTTTTCTGAAAATTTCTTGATGAGCGATTCAGGACAGTCGCCTTGCGCACTCATGAGCAGGGCTCGACGCTGCAGTGCATTAATGCACCGCACCATCACACACAATAAAGAAAGAAAGAAAAAAGAGAAAGAAAGACGTGGTGCTTCGAGAGAGCTGGCATCGGCTGACACAGTTATAGCACCTTGAGGAGGAGGAGGAGGAGGGACAGGCCTTAAGCGAGACTCATTGTCTGTTGCTCGGTCTCTCACATACCTACACAACAATGGCGTGCGGTCACGTGGAAACCACGAGGCAGTAATTACGTAGGAACTCGGAACTACTTTCTGCTGATCGGTGACATCACGTCATACGCTGCGCAACTCTTGGAAATTTTTTGTGAAGAGAAGCGCAGTTATCGACTTGAAGTGAAGCCTATAGCCATGTCGAACTGACTTCGATTCGACTTGACTACGAGTCGGAATTCGACTCGGAGTTCACCTATTCGACTCTCTGTGTGAAGTGCAACGTCTACGACTTGAGTTTTGTTTTTCGAGTGCTGAGAGGACAGAGTCGGACATATTGGACTGCTTGTGTGAATTCGACCCGTTTAGTCCGAGCGCTTTCTTTTTCTTTACGGGTCTCGTCGACTATAGACTCCAAGTCGACTTGACCTGCTGGACTCAACGTGTGGACCCGACCACTTAACATTTAGAATCTCGCTTTTCGAGTCTCGTCGAATCGACTCCGAATTGGCTTAACCCTTGTAGACTCGCTCTACGAGATCGTCTCTTTATCACCTCGGTTTGAATAGGCGTGCTTTGGCAATCAACAGCGAAGTGTCCCCAAAAGGAGATACGAGCATGTGCTAACGTTATCGAGTACCTTTATCACGTGCATCACGCCTCAATTACTGGCGGCGCAACCGAGGCCATCCAATACGACAAGATTTAGCGGAACACCATTCCATATATACGAAGAAAGCGAATTGTAAAGTTGAAGCACCTGTTCAGCGTGTAGCGCGCCGCAAGCGCGCTGTCGGTAGAACGATGATTGAGCTCGATTACAAGCATCGTGCGTTATAACGAGTTGTACGCCGTAAGTGGTGACTGTTTTAACGAAGTGCAGACCATGCCTGAAAGAGCGATACCTACAGTCGGCGCGAAACCCTGTTTAGCCAAGCACCATGGACGAGCGCCTACGTAGGGATAAAAGTGCAATTGTAAAGTATGTAAGCATAATATGCATGAGCGGCTCGCTCGCCTTCAGTGTACACAAGTACAGCCTCCGAGATCGGGAAGGACAGGGCGCGAATGATCTCGGAAGCCACGGTATAAATGATATACCCTGTCCGTCAATTTCTATACGGCTATAGCAAAGAAACTTGCACACTCCTGGGTCCGTTTAACGCTAACCCTCGCTCGTGCCATGACTCATAGTTATCGGTCTCGCCGGCTGTCGTGACCTATGACACCGTGCGAGACCTCACCGCGAAGGAAGGTGCTCTGTGGTCTCTGCAGATTTAAACTCGACGGACATATCTACAAAATATGTGGCCTCTCTCGCACTATCGCAATGCGCGTAACCTGTGTGGGTACGATGATAGTGACGTTAAAGAAAATGCTTTGTCCTGAACATGTTAGTTGACCAGGTACGGGCACCATTTGGGAATGGACTTGGAACAAAAAACTAGTCGCGCAGGGAAATGTGATTGCACTCAAACTGTGCGACCTCTGTTTTTTTTCCCCGTGGTCTGGTCGCCAACGGCATCAACACCGGAGGGGTGTCCTCAGCATAACTACTCTACAAAACGTACTTAAGGGTGTTATAGACTTGCCGAATGCCAGCGGTACGACGCTCTATCGCTCCGTGTTCACGGCTGAATCTGAGTCGTATTCACGGCTGAGAAACGAGCAAACCATTTGAAGCTTCCCGGCCCACAGTTCCACAATATAAAATGTTTGCTGATGACTGTTGCGACACCCTGTATACTTTGTATGACCAAAAGAACGGAGTCTATAAGATGGCGAAAGAAAACCTACTTGCCGTCGATAGAAACGTCTACGGACTGCGTAAACTCATTGTCATTGACACGAGTTTTTTTAGTTCTCGTCAAGCGCCGCACGTGAAGCATCAAACGATGTTCCGTTCTACAGCTTAACAACAAATCGCATCTATGTTTCTTCAATGTAGAGGTAACACCTTTGTTTCTAAAACAACAGCTCCTTCGACTATGAATATGACGCTATAGCAAGTCTTCAATAATTGTGCCAAAGTACTTCTGAAATAACTGAATTGTTATTCGACACGTGCGCGCACTGACAACAGTCAGCATTAAAAAAATCAGTTGTGTTTCTGTTGAGTTTCTGTTTCATTAGTTGTACCTTTTTTTTTCAAAGATTCCACTTTTTTTTCTCTTGCAAGGGCGCAACGGTACGCGAGGAACAAGCAGACGTGAGACGCACTCTCTCGAAGCACCATGTGACATTAGGGATGAACCACGTGACATTAGGGACGCACCACGTGACATTAGGGACGCACCACGTGACATCAGGGACGCACCACACGTGCTGCACACACACACACGCTCGCCAGCTCACTCACGAAGTCTTGACGGGGCGTTCCGGCGTTCGCGGGAATCGCCGAACACAATTATGGTACAGTAGCAGCGCTAGAAGAAGAAGAGGTAAAACAGTTGTTTCTTTTCTTCCCACATCACTGAATGGAAGGTAAAAGACGAAAAACGTTCAGTGTGTGTACATATATTATATATGTGTGTGTACCCGTTCAGTTGACAACAAGGAAAGTAAAAAGCCACGGGCAACGTCAACACACTCGAATGCCTTGCCTCGCTCTGTACGCGAAAATGTGCCAAGAGGGGGGCAATCTCCAGCGTGCATCTCGTCCTATAGGCGGCAAGCACGCTTTCTTTCAACGAGAGGACACGGCCGCAAATTTAACAGGCGCGTAACGCGCAGTCACACTCGCAATCAGTCTCAAGAAAGAAAAAAAAAAAAAACCGCGAGCAAACAGATAAGCGGAACCACGTGGTTGTGACACTGTCACCAGAAAGACGACGAATCAACCTGTCGCAACTGGCTTGGTGCAAGGACTGAAAAGGGCTCACACACACACATACAAAGAAACAAAGAAAGAGCGATAACAACTCTCAGATGCCCCCGTGACGAAAGCAGTTCATACACCATCAGATTCTCGAAGGAATAGCGACGGTCACTATCACGTGTTTTTGTTACAAAGCGCCCTCTACGGCGTACCGACGCGTAAACCGCGCAGATTGGTCTTTGGTTCAAAAGCGACAGAGAGAGAGAGAGAGAGAGAGAGAGAGGGAGGGAATGAGAGAAAAAAACAACAAATGGCACCAAAATGGCCGCAACAATGGCGACCTGACTGTTATGACGTGGCAACAAAATGGCCGCAACAATGGCGACCTCACTGTTACGACGACGCCTCAGTTCTTTCCAGCCATTGGCCCATACGACTTCCAGCGTCGTCCTCACAGCTTGTCGGCGAGGCTTTGAGACCGTGATTAAGAGATTTCTCGGGAGTCAACGACACACACACACACACACACACACACACACACACACACACACACACACACACACACACACACACACACACACACACACACACACACACACACACACACACACACACACACACACACACACACACACACACACACACACACACACACACACACACACACACACACACACACACACACGCACGCACGCACGCACGCATGCACGCACGCACGCATTGTGACGTACATCTCACCGGCAAAAGGAGTAGAACGCGATAACGTTATCGGGACCCGTTCGCATCGCATCGCTCGCATACGGCAAGTAGGCTTCATTCACTGCAACACTGAATGTGGGAAAGCCAGCTTGCAAAGACCAAGCTTACACTGATCCCCTTAAAGTCGGCTTCACTGTTAAACTGAAATGCATTGCTGGAAAGACGTTTTTCCAGGGGCAATATAAGTGATGTATTAAAATGTGAAGGCCCTAGCACCTTTCTTTATTATTTTATTAATTGTTTGCTATTGCCCCGACGCGCGCAGGTCTGGTAGAAATGTTTGAGTTTCCTCGTAGCAGAATTAGGTTTTCTCGTACTTTCAAATTACAATCCAACGCCGATTGGTAAACAATCCGACGGCGAATCCGACGCCGAATGGTAAAGTCGTACTTTACCATTTTTCTGACAGATTTCACTGCGAGAAATTCAATTTTTGTTCACCAAAACCTTGCACCACGTAGAGGGCCTGCGCGGTCGATGTGGTTGGATGATTTTCTCCGCCACGCGCGATCGCACGCCGGTTGCCGACGCCGAATTTTCTGCGACACGGGGCCCTAAACGCTATCGCGTTAAAAAGATGCGAAACGTAACGCCACAGACAAACGTTTGCAGCGTGTCATGGGGTGGTTGGTTGGTGGCGGAGAAGTCGAAGGACCTCCCGTCTCCGCGTACAACAGACATGACACGCGATCGTTCAAGTAAGCAGAGCGCTCGTACCGTCAAGAAGATTTACGAGACCAAGAAGAAAGAAAAGAAAGCCGGTACAGGGTTATGTACAAAAGACGAACGTGTAGGACGAGTCAAAGCGGTGTCAACTATGTATAGAGAGCCCGCAAAGTTTTGTGACCGGGGAAAACGCAATCGGCGTGAAAAAGTGGCGAACGCTACAACATCGTGGCATTCTGCTAGAGAGGAAAGCCCGAGGCATGTGTAAGTAATACTGTGAATCGACATCGCTTTTCCTCGCGAATCGCACAAACAGAAAAAAGCTACGAGGTTGCGATCGTCGCGGCGTATAACGTCGTCAGAGAAGTGGATTGCGCAGTTTTGTCTCAGGTACGCATCGCTGCTCTTCAAGACAAAAAGAAAAAGAAAGCCTATATATGTCGCTCAGGTCTGCCTACAGTAGCACGCGCGATGCTCGTGAGCTTGCAGGGCGCGACGGTGGGTCGCCACCCGTCGGTCTTAATCACGGTCTCAAAGCTGAAAGACACAAGCCTTCGAACCATATATAGACACAGCCGAAAAAGAAAATGATTTAGGTGTGTTGAAGGCGATTGCCTCTGCGAGAACACCGTGGGCAGTTCAATGTCGTCTGCTCATGACCCGTCCTGAGGTACACAAGGGCGCAACGCAGTGTTCGGAAGGAGACCACGCTGCGTCGCATGACTTGCTGAAAAAAAAAAAAAAAACAAAGAACCGCACCACTGTCTAAGATTCACGAAACCCTGAGCCCAATTTGGCGCGTCGAACACACTCCGGTCGCTGAGTGGGTCGTCACTTCACAGATCACGTGGTTTTTCGGACGCTTGTTACGACGCCGTCGTCTGCCGCGGCGCCGCGCGGTTAGGCCTAACCGGCGTGTCGACTCGAGAAGCCACGGCGCCGTTCTGTACAAACACACACAAAAAAAAAAGAAAGTTCCAAAACGACAGGTCTTCCGCAATTTCTTCGCGCAAGCGCGGTCTCCGTGTACAGCGTGTTTCCGCTTTTGCTTGGTCACAGTCGTGGTGGTCGCGTTGAGCTCTCCGTCTGTGTTTGAGCAGCGTGTCGGGGTCGACAGAGGAGGCGAGGGTTCATCGTTTCGGGTCGACACGACATGGTCGCCTCGCTGCAGCTTGGAGGCGAGGATTGGCTTGTTCTGTGTGACGCCAACGTCGAGTTGCGGGAGTTGAGGTTGCTCTTCTTGAAAGAGTGGGCGTGCTTCCTCACCACGAGTCACGTGATGGTGAGCCGATTTGTGACTTTCAAGTAAAGGGGGACGGATGGGGTCGGGATCTCGTCTTAGTGGGGCACGTCGACCAGCGGGCCCAGTAGCAGATGCTCGGCTGCTTGTTCGCCCTGGAAGCAAGAACGATCGTTACAGATTAGCAAAGGCCGGGGTGACTCAGCACCTCGCAAGACGATATCACTAGAAAAAAAAAAAAAAAAAAAAGAAACGAACCGAACACCAGCTGGATAGACGCACTACGGTTCCCATGCAAACTCGTTGTGTAACCATCTAGCAGGGACGCACAAACCACTCTCTAGTCAACACACAGCGACTTCGCAAGGAGCTAAATCACGCGTGTGCGCTACCGATGATTACGTCGACAGAAAATAGAAGGGACAACGCGAGGACGGTTTAGCCGCAGTACGTTTATACCGACTGAGTCGAGTATACTTTGTTCATAGAACCGACACTATGTCCCTAGCGCAGTCATCCATCAATGCCTCGCCGTAAGTTCGGACTTCATTACAGCCATTTCAAACACAACTGCAAGTCCGTTTCATATTCTGGAACCAGCTTTTAATTTGGTTTTGGGGTTTCGATACATCTGCCGGTGAAGGAATCTAGCTAGTGCAAAAAAAAAAAATTATTTTACGATGTGATTGTTGACCGACCGACCGACCGACCGACGACCGACGACCGACCGACCGACCGACCGACCGACCGACCGACCGACCGACCGACCGACCACCGACCGACCGACCGACCGACCGACCGACCGACCGACCGACCGACCGACCGACCGACCGACCGACCGACCGACCGACCGACCGACCGACCGACCGACCGACCGACCGACCGACCATATATAGATAGACAAATCGACACACATTAAATAACACAGACAGAACATAGACCTAATACAGATATATAATCGATAGATAATAGATAGATTGATAGATATTTAAGACAGATGGGTGCCTACACCAGAATCTGTTAATCTGGCGCACCCGTTTTAAGCATGCGCCCTTAATCTCGACCCGAGTCATTAGATGTCGGCAAAGCCCGCGCTGAGCTGCCAGTTTGATGATGGGGCAGCTGACGACAAAGTAACGGCGAGCGAACGTTATCGGCAAGCATGTGATACGAACAAGACGCGCGTTATCGCGGTTTGTTCTTTCAGCTCTTTCCGCCAGTTCCAGGCAAAAGATGGCTGCCCCCTAACAGTGCTGCAAATTCTGGCCAGACAGACATATGTACGTATACGGATACATCATAAATAGACAGACGGATAGATAGAAAAGTGCACACCAAATGAGACAGACAGATGGATGTTCAGGTAGACATCAGAGAGACAGATTAGACAGACCATATCTATCTATCTATCTATCTATCTATCTATCTATCTATCTATCTATCTATCTATCTATCTATCTATCTATCTATCTATCTATCTATCTATCTATCTATCTATCTATCTATCTATCTATCTATCTATCGGTCCGTCCTTCCGTCTGTCTGTCTCATGTCTACCCATACATCCAACTGTCCTCATTTCAACGTCCGAGACAGATAGATAGACAGGGTGTTCGCACCTGTTCCTGCAGGGCGCTCCCTGCCCCGGACGCCCCCTGGCCGGCGCCGTTGGCGTTCCTCGCGCTGGCCACCGTGTTGGTGGTCGACGGCTCGTTGAGCAGCAGCGCCGCGGCGCCCGCCGTCGTCGTGCTCGTGGGACGCTCGCTGCAGCACGGTCCGGCAGACAGGAGGCGCCGCCTGCGGCGCCGACGCCGGCGCCCTCCTCCGCCGCCGCCTTCGGACGAACGCCGGCTGCTGCCTTCGTCGTCACCACACTGCACGGAAGCGAATAGGAGAAGCCGCCTTCAAAATGCAGAAGTCGTTACCGCATTGCAGGGAAGCAATCAGGAGAAGCCACCTTAAGGACCGGCAGCTCGCAAAGAGCCAGAGCACACTGCTTCAATGTAGTCTCGCCACAGGAGCTGCAAAGTTGTATTGGTGCAGTGTACGGCAAGCTATCATCTACTGCAGCCGTATTTTATGTTTATCGTAAGATGTTCGATTTATCGCCAATGCCGTGTTTTTTTAACAGCTGTATATGGCTAGGTTCTGGCGGATCGCGTCCGCGGACAAAACGACGAGTAGAAAAACAATTTTTGGCGTCGAAAACTCGCGTCTCACTCACTCGGTATATACCAAAATTGGCATGGGAGGGTATGAATGTATGAATAACATGACTGATAGGTCACGCAATCAATGACATCACATTCTCGTCAGTTACGTCACGATTAACGATAATAAAATCACATGTGGCGCATACCCGCATTGGATATGCGGGTACGAGCCAGGGACAAGAAAGAAAGAAAGAAAGAAAGAAAGAAAGAAAGAAAGAAAGAAAGAAAGAAAGAAAGAAAGAAAGAAAGAAAGTGTGGCTCATACTGGGGCCGCACATTTCTGCTTCGCTGGTTCACCATCTGTACGGGATACATGGGCTGTGAATTTTCATATGGGATAGTTGTTTGTAACGCATTCAGCCTGCTCTTCCTTGGCTTATCAATACAATGTACCGTAAACTGAAAAGAACACTGAAGCAAATAACGCGTGGTCAAGTTTTTAGTTAACAGAAGAAAAAAGACAAACTATAACATATTTTTCTTTCATATTTCATGTAAGCCTGTATGTGAGAACTCGCAGACGCATTCTTACTCATGTTAGTTGCTCAAGTCTGTGGCATTCGGTCTTTGATATACTTACCGCGTCTATTGCTTGTTTGATCGTGGTGCGAAGTGGTAATGTGTTTGAATAATTTTTCTTCGATATCTCTATCACTACGTGTAATTACGACATGTGCGATTTTATTTTTGTAAATGTGTACCATTTCAATTCTTGCACGCTGTTTTGTTATAACTAAAGGACTTCAGGCACTTTCATGCTACTTGAAGCACTTTTCGCTTGAAGTACTTGAAGGACCTCCAAGAAATTGTAGGAGTTCAAGTTTTGAAGTTTTCCGGTGAACACTGCAGAGTTTATAGAGGCCGCGTGTGAGGCTCACATCGTTACATTTTTCCTAGCCTCGTATACAAGTACTTCCCAAATGCAGCGTATTTGGCAGTCTACGAACAACCTAAAATCAGAGAATAAGGGCCAAACAATGCTTTCGGCTACAGTACTCGTTCCATAGCCAAAAGGGCACGTGTAATTGATATCCGTGAATAACCTACAGACTATGTACATTCATTTATGTTAGGGCGAAGCGTGGTTATTACACTCGAGTTATCGGCCATCGATAAGCATATCTCTTAGGTTTATTTTTTAATGCAACAAGCATCATTAAAATCGGATCAATGTATCACGAGAAAAACGATCTCTCTGCTCCCATGTATTTATCCGAGCGATTCCGAGCTACAGATTCGCTTTAATGAGAGTTTGCCTAGTTTATCGCATGTACTTCAACAGAGAAATCGGCATTGGCGCCTCCCTTTCGTTCCCTCATCTCCAGCTAAGTCTTCCTATTAAAAAAATTGTGAACCGCATCTAATATTTTACCCTAATTATATGGAGTAGCGCGTAAGCCATTTCGCTGCGCTAATATATCCAGCTCTCATTAAAGCATCTGGTTCTGTCCCACAGCCCGAACATTTCGTTTTCCAAGGTATGTCAGCAGGCACGTCATCCGCTGAGTAGTCAAACGAGACAGGGAGATTTTAATCAGGAGACCCGGAAACAGTAGCCAAGCCCCAGACGTCTGGCAGGGTACTTCAGATTTCTATACCCCTGAGTCATGAATTATGATGAACTGTCAATGAACGGCAAATCTGTTCTGCGGAATGCAGCAAGGCGAAGGAATGTTCATGAAAGGAAAAAAATAATAATTGTTATTCTCCCGACTTCTAGTACGAAGCTCCAAAGGACCACACGTACGGGTTTTTCGTACAGACAGCTTTGCATTTGGGTCCGTGGGTCGAACCCCGGACCAACGCCTTTACAGGGTGGTTGCTCTATAACCTGAGCTCACGAGGAGGCGAACAGGTCGCATAGAGAGGGCGAATTAATCGACAACACGACGTACATGATCACTGTCAAAAAATGTGTCAGTTACAAAATATTATTCCAAGATGACGGAGACTCTAGTGAAAGAAATTCACGGCGATAGGATGTTGTGCCTTCTTTAATAAGGCCTCATATTTATACAGGCATTAAATCTCGCTTTAGTGTACGTTCATTCATGTCGCTTTAAACAATTTTGCTTGGTCCCGAAAAGTGTAGAAGTGCAATGGACTCTAAAAATACTACGATAAAGTTCACACTTCCCCATACGAAAAGAGTCACCTGCTCAAAGCACACACACACGCACAAGTTCATTATTTGCTGGAGGCATTACGAAGAAGTTAAAAAAAGGGCATTCCTTTAATTGCTGACGGAACGCGGCCCGTCTAACTTCCCGTTTTGAGGCGGTGGTGGGTTTAGTAAAGTGGTCATGCGTGGTAATACTGAAAACATTCAAGTGGAATGACTTCAAAACTACGAGCAAGCAGATAGTTCAATTTGCCCTCCGGCAAATGTCAGGGGTTCTTTTTCTTTCACTTATTAGACAGAACTGGCAAAACTAGGTCGCGTTCACCAACGTGCACACCGTATCCGAAGGGATGAAGGTGAATGATGTTTGCACATGAGCGAGGCAAGCTTTGCTGTTAAACGCATCAGCACACTAGCTCAGGCTGCCCGGCGATTAGGTTCGTTTCCGGGTTCCGAGGCCTCGTTAAGGTAAGTTTACACTGGAATCCGTCTCTTCTCATTTGCAGAGAGATAAAGCAAACGACAATGAATACACACCGTGAAAGCACGAAGCTGGCTTCGCCGCAAGGCACACATGCTTTGCTTCGATGAGTTGCTGCACACTGCACCTCGCCTGTAGTGCAGCGAAGCAAACTTCTGCGACTCGCAGATCAAAGGCGTTCGCATTAACAATGGATCAGCCCATACATGCGCTCGCGTTCACTCCTATTCGAATGCGCGCAGGAGACTCAAAGAATGCGTGGACGAATGAATGATTGAGCGAGGGAAGTGGAGTTGTAATCACGTGGCTTGAGTACTAGCGCCTTCGAAAGCGGCCATGGCGAATCGGTGTGATCGGTATGGCGCTAAGCCGCAATACATTATGAACACGTAGGGGGGCACTGATGGTTGCGTTATTGCTCAAGGAGCTGTTGGTCTGGCAGTAAGTACCTGCAATCGCTCCGCCGTCTAGAACACAAGGATTGGTGAACCTCACCCCCGAAGTTCTCAGGGTCGTAATGCCGCTGAAAGAAAGCTCGAAAGCTCCATTTAACGCCACGTGCGATCATTCCGGGAAAACACGAGATATTGTACACGTGCGTGCGGAAAAATTCTATCCAGTTCATCAGATACCGCATTCGCTCGATTCTATGACGCGCTCTCGATTGTAACGCGAACACGAGTTTCACCGTGAGAAACGAATAAGTGCAATGCTCTCGACGATAACAGGCTTCCCACTTTCTAACACTCGCCCCTGAAGATGTTACCGAAGATCCCAACAGCTCGGGCGCTATTCTGAACGCTGTCAAATTCCGGCGTGTTGGCTACAAGCACCATGTTGGTGTTTTTGAGCCAATCGGGGAAGGCGTAGCCGTCTCTTGAGCCAATCAGAGACTGGCAAGATGGCGAAGTTGACAACATGGCGTAGTTAGGCATTGTCCACAGTAGTAACCCCCCCCCCCCTCCGCAGCGACGTCTGGGTTGGACTGGATTACAAAAGTTTTTAATGCCAATCACGACATAGAAGAAGCAGAAGGAAACAAAGACAAAGAACACAGCAAATAAAATGGATAAGTATATAAAGAAGAAAGAAACGGTGATGAATTGAAGCAGAATGCAAAAATAAAAGAAGTATAAGAAGGAGACAATGATGATCATGAAGATAAGAATACAAAAGCAAGTAGAATTAGAAGAAGAAGGATTAGAAGAAGAAGAATCAGAAGAAGAAGAAAAAGGAAACGAAGAAAATGATGAAGAGAATACAATAAGAACGAAGGAATAGAGGAAGAAATAATAAGAAGAGAGAGGAGACGACGACGGAGGAAGTGGTCAGAATGAACGAAAGCTTCAAGGAGCGTTGACTTCGTGAACTTTTACGCCAGATTACTTTCACGATTCTCCAAGGTTCCCGCACCACTCCTGAAAATACGCGAGTCTGGAACAACTTGATGCCCTTCTTCTTCAGTATGTTTTGAGAAACAACAAGCGCTCATTACACAAACACGTGAGACGAGTCAGTCTAATCAGATAATTGGAGAACGGCCGTCAAAAGAAAAAAAGGCAATTTGGATTCTGCCATAAATGTTGCCGAACACAGGAGGCTGCGGCTGATGACTCTATTTAAAAAGTCTTGAGAAAGGTTTATAGAACAGAGCATGAAAAGTAAGAAACTATTTAAAAGCGTGTCGGTGCTGGCGACAGCATCGATTGACTATAATTTACCGGGTCCTGGGGGCATAAAAGGCTTCCGCGCAATAAAATAAGCAATAAAAAATTGAAGAACAAAACGAGACACTGGCACTGATTTACGGGGTTTTCAAAGTTAAACGAACGGTAATTAAAAACAAAAGGAAAACGGTATACTAGCTATGTTCTCATTTCAAAGGTGCTTTCTGCGCTTGGTGGACAGATTTTCCGCGACAAATCAGTCACCAAACACATAATTAACAAAAAGCTTCCTAATTATCTTATTTTTTTGCTATCACAATTATGGTATATGCGTATATTTTAAACGTTAATACCGTCATATCTGACGACAACTTCACTTTGTTTTGTTCGCCTGGAGCGCTTCCGTTCCGAGACGTTCATAATCAAATTTGACACTCGGCTAATTTCTCACTCACGGGCAGTGATATAGACCGCTCCTGCAGTCGTTCACCTTCCTGTTTCTTTTTATTTATTTTTTACTTAACAATAATAATACTAATAAACGGAATATCCAACACAGATATCATAATAATAATAAAGAAAACAAAAATATCGCGGCAACGGTAGAGTTAGTGACGTTACTGACTAGACAAGGTAGTCGCTGTTACTCATGTGTCTGAGCGACCCAATCTGGTATATTGCAGGGTGGGTCCGATATGTGCAATATAGGCTCGAAACGTTGTGTCCGGTGGTGCTAACCGTGTTCAAAATCGGTAGCTGAGACCCATTAGTAACAGCGCCTACCTTTTTTTAGCCAGTAAGGTTACTGACTCTACCTTTGCAAACTGTAGTTATACCGAGGTGGTAGTAAATAGTGTGACAACTGGGCAGTAACGACTAAGACCTTCTTCTTTCCAAGAGTGTATATTTTGTCGCATTGAGAATGCTTAGGTACCGTTTTTTGTTTCACTGAGTGATATTTCGTATAGAAATGGTCAGGCCCGCCGGCACATCTGTACGGGTTAGTACAGATCGATGGGGCGCACGTATAAGCGGATTTGTTATAGGAACCATGTCCTGTAAGTGTATGAACTACTAAGAGGGACAGCAGCAGTAGCCGCGGTCAGCAAAATCTGGAAGGATTACCCTAGAAGAATTCGCTTTAACAGCCTGGGCGGATGACGCTTATAACCGACGAAATGCGGCAGGCGGCGCCAGCGTCCCTTATGGCCCGTTAATTTGCTCGCTGTTAAAATCGCCTGCGAAACAAGCTGGTCGTTTACGACGTCGCCTCGAGCAACGACAAGATTTCGAAAGCACTCTTTAACCCTATAGTGCTTCTTCGGCTGCGTCGTTCGATATAATCATTCTGGTTAATGCCAGGAAACGGCTTTTTTGGGTGGGGGCTTAAAGGTACTATTTTCGTATGCAAATGAGCGGGGAACGCTGGAATGCTCTCATTATACTTTCTAAAAACCGACACGCACGAACTCCGTTGCGTTAGAAATAACTTACAATTTTTTTTCTTTTACTCACACGAGTGTATGCAGATTTCATCGCTTTAAGTGGGCGGGGCGTCGGCTACCACACGTAACATGAAAGCAATGCGTAAAGCTGTTAGGATGAAAGTGTAATTCATATCGCCATGACAGGGAGTTCATCTAGGATGCACAAAAGAACCAAACGGCCTACGTTGTATTACTGTAACAAAATAAAAATAATAAACAAAAGCAAGGTCCTACGGGGTGATAAACACACAGTTTGATTTGAACGCAAAACAAATGAAGCAACAAATCTTGTGCGCAACAGATGAACGGTGGTAGATTAACAAGGAGCCGGTTCAGCTGATGACTGCGACAGAAAATGATTAGCACTGGTTAGACATGCATTGGTATAGTATATACGTTCGATTCCGGCCGCGACGTTATAACAAAGTCCATATAGTTTTATTTATTTCATTTTTACGACGAACAGCAAAAGACCTATGAAAGCCGCAACCGGTTAGATCATTTGAAGCAGGGGGGGTAGAAACTGAGTACTCGCAAAAGAATTATTTTCGTAACAACAAAAGCATACGTGAAATACCCCCAACCAGCGTAACTCATACAACCAATGCTAATTTGCTTGTTTAAACTTTTAAATGATACAGCTGGAAAATTTTGCAAACCATATTCGGTCGTGTACGTAGGAATCTCCAAGCATTGCAGCTGCAGATTTTGCATTCCTGAGATATTAATTACTTTACAAAACATTTTATATGCAAATTAGAAACCTCCTTCCGTCGCTCACTAGAGCGCAATGTTTTCCTCCCGAACGAAAAAAAAAATAAAATTCGCCCATACGGGTACAGCGGTTTCGTTATAATGAGAACCGCTCTGCCTATTCGCTTATTTGAGCAAGAAAATTAGTTGCGGGGTCTCGGCGAAGCTCTCTCTTCAGTAATGGTGGCAGAACGCTTGCCAGCAAGACCGCATCCCTCCACGTCATCCGCTCAGAAATCATTAGCTAAAATAGAAAGAACTGCATTTGAATTGCCACCAGCAGCTTTTAACGTTCCACCGAAAGTTTACCGTAGATCGTCGTAATTCAAAAGAAAAAAAAACTATATGCCAAAAACAACACGACGAGAACGAAGCGAAACAGACGTCGACGTGCATTACTAGCAGACGACGATGACCTCTCATCTGGTCGGCGTTCCGGGGGCAGAGCAGACGAAACTTAATGTCCGCCACGACCTTTTCGCGAAGATGAAGGACTTTATCTCCGTTAAAAAAGGAAATAAAGAAAGAAAGAAAAAAAAAAAAGCCCAGGAGCGCGCGTTGAACGGAAGGAAGACATATCGAGACAAAACTGAACACGTACGCCTGCAAAAGACGCCGTTCGTTGAACCAAAACTACAGTACAGTGTGTACGCGTACACTACAGACAACACGGCGAACGACGGTTCGGCGCCCTCAGCCGCTAGCGGCCCTTCGCCCGTCACATCTTTCATTACTGGCCTTCCGTTATTTTTTCCGAGCAGACGAAGCACGTCTGTTTTTATTTTCACGGCGCCATATTGAATCTCCGCCCACGCCGTTGCTCGCTGTATTACTCGGCGCGCATTCAAGGCGCTTTTGAAGGCGTGCCCGCTTCGGCGATGCCCCTTGATGAAAGACAGAGACATAGAGGTTGAGGAGCAGAGGAAGGAAGGGGGGGGGGGGGGTAGTGTGTACAGATTGAAGAAGCCCGATTCGTGCTGGCTATTGACTAAGGAAAGGTGCGCGCTCGCACAAGCACACGTATACACAAACTATCGCAGTGACGTCGGCATTGCTTCCCGCCCCTATATCGTCTCGTATTCTATTTATCTTCGCCACTGCGCCCGGGGAATCGCTTTGAACGTGCCTCGGCCCCCCGAATCAAAGGACCGGGGCGGCTCGGATCAATTTCTCGATCGCTCGTTGTAACGCCGGTGACGCTGCCAGCATGGGGAACGACGATGAAAAAACAAACAAAAAAAAAAACAAAGAAGGAAGCAGACGAACAGACAAGGAATGCCACGGGAGAGAAAACGCGTAAGACGTTAAGCCACGCCACTCGTTTTCCTCCCTCTCCCCCTCTTTCCTCCTCACGTTCTTCATCTTTCCTTTTTCTTTTTCAAGTCGCCATTTTTATCCCTCGAATCTTGGTTTTCTCCTATCTCTCCTCCCTCGCACTTTTTTTCCTCCTCGAAGCTCGAGGATCCATAGCGTAACACATCAATAAAACAGTGCGCAAGGCGTTGTATGGAATCACGGTGCTTTTTGAGGCCTGCACTGCAGTGTGCGGAAGAAAGGAGTGCGGCTTTTCATTTGGCGGGCGTACCAGGCGAAAACCTCCTTTGTCTTCGACATTACAGACGGAACACTGTGATCACCTCACGCCGCAAGATTCCCCAGCGTCGTCTGATTGGAAACGAGAGAACAGAAGTGTCTGTTGTCGAAATTTCGGTTCCTTTGTTCTTCGACACGCGTAACCTCTAGTCTTTTGTTGCTTGCGCCGCAGAGAATGTTATAAGAACAGACTCGATACGGCACGTTCGTCTTCGATGTGCTAGACCGACGACGCACGGACTACTTCATGGCGAATTTGATATTTTAGACGACCCGAGCACGTCGTATAGACAAAGGTGTAGTTTCGTATCGAACACTTGATGAGTATAGGCCGCACTTCGGGACTGCGCGATTGGATCTCCAATACGTTCTAGAAGCCGAGCGTCTGATGATCGAAAAGTACTCTTCCACACCGATCGTGTTAGAGGAAAAAGCACGGTAACAACACAAGTAGATCGTAAGCATATCTGCAACATAAGCATATCACAAGCATATAAGCATATAAGCAACATAAGCATATCGGAAGCATGTAAGCATATCGCAAGCATATCTGCAACACGAAAAAAAGAAAAGCTGCAGGTAGTTTTGGTGCACTTGCAGGATGAATGAATGAATGGATAGACAGACAGACAGCTAGATAGATAGATAGATAGATAGATAGATAGATAGATAGATAGATAGATAGATAGATAGATAGATAGATAGATAGATCTACTTCTTCTTCTTCTTTCTGGGATTTTACGTGCCAAACCCAGTTCTGATTATGAGGCACGCCGTAGTGGAGGGCTCCGGATTAATTTTGACCACCTGGGGTTCTTTAACGTGCACTACAACGCAAGCACACGGGCGTTTTTGCCTTTCGCCTGCATCGAAGTACGGCCACCGCGGCCGGGATTCGATTCCGCAAGCTCGTGCTCAACGCCTTAGCTGACTGAGCCACCGCGACGGCGTAGACAGATAGATAGATAGACAGATAGATAGATAGATAGATAGATAGCTAGATAGATAGATAGATAGATAGATAGATAGATAGACAGATAGATAGACAGACAGATAGATAGATAGATAGATAGATAGATAGATAGATAGATAGATAGATAGATAGATAGATAGATAGATAGATAGATAGATAGATAGATAGATAGATAGATAGATAGATAGATAGATAGATAGATAGATAGATAGATAGATAGATAGATACCCAAAGACCGTGTGCTACCCATCTATACTCTGAACTCCACAAAAACCTGGACGCAGGCCACAGCCTGGTTGTGAACAGTTGCGGTACATAGAGATGTAGACTTAAAGCAGTCTACGATATGTCCATAAAAGACCGTGGCATGTTCCAGTGAATTTAATGTTTACAGGTACAACCTCGCCGCCGGCTTCAAGTTAGTTTCAGCTCTCGTGTGTCTTTCCCCTCGCTTCCAAGAAACGGCGCAGAAACAAGCTTTTCGACGCTTTGCTGCTTGTTTAGGCAACGCGGTATCGAGGGAGTAAGCGTGTCGGGGATTGCGGAGTTTAGTCGCCCTGTAAGCAGCTTTCGGGGGGTTTTTCGCTCCGGCTCCCTGTCCCTATGCGCTGACCCCGGCCCAACTGCGTGCCTCGGAAGGGACGTGCAGACGTTTAAAGTAAACAAACTTGTTGGTACTGGTGGCGGATTCTGGGAACAGAGGATCAAACGCGACCACAGACCGAAGTTGTGCATGTGACTCCGAATAAGCTGCTCGCGCCGTTTTTTTTTTTTTTCGTTTCTTTTCTAACTTTTTTTTTTCTTTGGTGGGGTGTTGTTATGGGGAGTTACGCAACGGTTTTTTGTACGGCTGGGAAGGCTGGCGTGCGACGGCGTGGTCGATGTGAAATGCAAATGCAACGCGACGTGTGTCGGAGCCCCGATTTCGCCCTGAAACGTAATGATATCAATAATTATAAAGCAATACCTACCTTCCGTATCTTATCTGAAAAAAAAAACAATTAATATGCACGGTTTTTTTTTTGAACCACCAATCCATAATTTTTGTTTGAAATGGGAGAAGGGTCCTTTCCGAAGTTGCAGTTCCTTTGTTCTTCGACACCTAACCTAACCTAACCTCCATTCTTTTGTCGTTTCCACCGCGGAGGATGTTACGATCCACTATAATCCACTGATTCCATAGTCCTAAACACTAATCCCTAATTCCAGCAGTTACGGTGAAACGAGCAAGGCCGTGAGAAAGCAGACCGACCGGAGCGCGAGAACTTGCTGATCTAGCTTCGCTGTCTATGATGTACGAGTTGTTAGACTAGCATGCATCTATGTAGGATTTCTTTACAGCGAAGCTGTCTATGACTAGGATCCGGGGATTTTATGGCGTCCGCGCGGAAAAAACTCTCCCCTAAAAAGTGAGAGTGAAAGAGCCAACAACAAAAGCAAACGCACATCGCCGCTCTTGCGGGAGCTGTGAATTATGACGTAATGCGTGACGTAGTGTGCGCCTGATAAGGCAACCAAGGGGAAAGGGTTGGTGCCCCTCGTACCACTGCTTGCGCGTTCGTCGTCTTTTTCCACAGCTGCCTCCGTTGCCGCTCATCATTCCAGCGTTCACTTCTTTTCTGTCGTCGTAATGGGGAGGTCGCGTTTACGGGGGTATGAGCCATTGTTTAAGGGGGTATGAGCCATTGTTTAAGGGGGTATGAACCATTCATTGTCTTACGTGACGGACATATTTCATAACAGAGGTGATACGCGAATGTGCGTCTGCGTACTTATCGTCACGATGACCACCGATCAGGACAATGAATATGTTCGTACTTTTGTTCAAAATTCGGTGTCACCTCTGTGTCGTGCACTAAACAGCTTCGCTGGTCATCACCTTCACAGAGTGGAATGGCTCATTAATTTTATTTATCATAATATATGTGTGTAGGAGAGTTTCGCCTAATGGGCGATGCCCGGCTAGGCTTAAAAAAAGAAAGAAGAAAGAAAGCTCACCAAGTGCTAATAGAAAAGTTCCAGTAAGCATATCGTATGTCACAACAAATGCAATTTGCGCAGCAAGTAATGACAGTTAGTGAACTCTATACTGTATGATGTCGCGGACGACAGCTAATGTTGTCGTCTTAAACGCTTTCGCGTCTTTTTAGCGCTAGAAAGTTCACACCTATTTATTTTGTCACTATGAAAATAGAAAAGAAAACAATAAAAATGCAGTTCAAGCAAGGGTTAAGCAAACACTGAAAATTATGAATACCAAATGAATACTTCAGTTTCGTACGAAGTTATTAGTCTTCAACTGGATATTTGATTTCTTCAAATGACATTCGGCTACACTAACTAGCCTGAACTTCAACTAGTGAATGTGGTTACCTCTCACTTCTCGCTCACTTCCGAAGTTACAAGGTTACAATCTTACAGTTACGAGTTCACTTGCAGCTTGCAATCACTCACAAGCTGCCCAGTTAAACGAACTGCCAGTAGCGTTGAAGGTTGTGACATAAATCTATTTTTTGACACCTTCCCTCACCGTGTTTCCTTTCCTAGAACTAGAAGTATTCGAAGCCATATTTAAGGCCGGTATTTTTCGAACATTCATATTCGATTTCAAAATTTCTCAATTTGACCACCTTCTACAAATATACAAGGCTTATTATTATTATTATTATTATTATTATTATTATTATTATTATTATTATTATTATTATTATTATTATTATTATTATTATTATTATTATTATTACACTTTCGTAATGTTTCATTTCCTGTCGTAGCTAAGTTCTCTAACGGGCGACAGGTCTTGCTGCGAATATTCGTATTAGACTCGATTCTAAATTTCTCTATTCGAAAGCGCTGTCTTCTCGGAAACGTAGGCGACTTTGTAACTTTGATCTGATGTTGTAATCAAGCAAAATTATCTTTATACACCTAAGATATATTACTTGTGAATGAGCGGCAACTGAGTTATTGCGAACTTGATTTTATTTCTTTTTCTATTTGTTGGATGACCAATGGCTCGAAGAAATTACAAACTCTTTGTTTTACCAAGTTTTAGAGTATACGCGTGATTTACTAAAAATATTGTCTACCAGAATAAAAAAAATTAGATTTGCACCTCACTAAAGCTTGAAATTTGTGAACGAGCAACAAGTGAGTCACTGCTTCTCAGAACTATATATAATCTCATATTCGCGGTCTGACCTGTTTCTTTTAAACAGGGTTAACCTGCAGACTTATTTCAGCGGTGAATAAACGAAGCCTTATAATACTTTTTTCCTTTCTCAGGCCGAAAACTGAGCTTGGTGCGCCTTCCTGACAGCGTTTCGATGGAGTAGCGTCGGTTGCTTGCCTGGAATCCATCTTCCGTAACTCGATCACTGTCACTGACCCCAGAGCCGCGTGACGTTCAACAGTGGCGCCACCGCGAGGAATCTACGCGCAAAACTGCTGTGACGCACGCTTCCAGGAAGATGGACTCCTGGCACGCCGGTCTGGTAAACGTACGCGCTGCCGTCTGGAAAGGAGCGTGCCGATTGGCGGATACGCAAAATATCGTCTGCATGGCCCTTTCGCAGTGTTGTCTGCAACGTTCTTTGCAGAGCGTCGTCTGCAACGTCCATTGCGGAGCGTCGTCTGCAACGTCCATTGCGGAGCGTCGTCTGCAACGTTCACTGCGGAGTGTCGTCTGCAAAGTTTCTGGTAGATATTTCGGATACGAGCGCTACGAATACTCGTGATCAGCAGGCTTAATTCCTTTGCGGGGCACGTGGTGCCAGAGATAACCTCTGTCTCGCGTCTGCGTAAGACGTCCTAAACGTGCACGTTTCCTAATCTCACCAGTCAATCTAAGCCTGTGTTGCCACAGTTTGCGTTTCTCTTCTCGTTGGCGGCCACCATGTTGGTGTAACAGACGAAGGATTTCCTGCTCAAGGCCAACTTTGATTACTCTGTTCCCAGTTGAAACGTAGAAAGAGTTCCATTCGGAAACAACTGAACCCACTGAATCAAATTTATTCCATATAAAAGAGAAAGCAATATTCTACCGACTGCCGGAATCAGAATCTATGGCCTCAAACTTTTTACAAAAATCTGCGAATATTGGTAAATTGAGATAATCGAATCACTACGTTTGGAACTCCACCATTCTGCACAAAAAAAAAAATACATCGCAGTCGCGTAAACTGCGACACATGGCAACCAAACGTTGCGCAAAGTCCGGCCGCCGAATTTGCAACATTTCCAATATCGTCATTTCTCTATCGAGCTATCTATATATACCAGCAAACGCTTTCCCAAAATAGCGGTGCTACTCGACTGCGATTCAAATAGTTCGTTAGACTTTGCACAGCGTTTATTCCATCCGCTTTGATGTTTCCAAGCGTGGGTTCGTAACCCAGGATTCTCTCACACGCCGCAGGGTGGCGCCAGCGCCTACGACAACTTCTGGAGGAAGCCGAGCATTATTTAGCTATAGTTTCGTATTCTTGCGGAAGCCCGCCGATCGGAAATTAACAGAAGCGCTCATCTTACTTGTAAGTGTCACGTACTATGCATGCAGTATAAACGTACTATGCATGAAGTAAACACATACTGTCGGCACACGTAAGCAGATTAACGCCAGGTTTATCTGTCCCAATCTAGGGTTGGGGGTGCGCATGCGTAAAGATTTCATTCGCAGGCATGTTCAAGCGCAGACTGATAGCCATGGGCAATCTGAACATGTTGGGTTGCGTTAGTTGTTTGAGCACCTTAGGACACCTTGCGAAGGGATCACGCAAGGATTTGAGGACCTTCCGAATTTGGCCTGCGAAAACCAACACGCCTACAGGCGCACGATGAAACTTTGCACTACAGCACACAAACGCACGCGCACGAACACAAGCGCATACACAAGCTCGGGCGCATACCGATATAGGCGCACCAACGGAAGCGTTCGCTAACGCACACGTGTACGTGTCACATCTGTTTCTCTAGCCGTCGAGGGCACCATCGATTACGCCAGCACCCGCGAGGCTCCACGGACCGTTAGAATTCCCAACCTACGCGCGAAGACGATATACGGTGTTGGAGCCGGCAATATACTACTTTCCCGAGGCAAGTGTACACGCACACGAGAAGCGCTCTGAAAATACCTCGCTCAACGAAGAAAACTCATTTTCCGAGCGTTAGCTAAGCAGCCTTTTCCCCCTTTCGCCAACGTGCGGCACAAACACAAACACAGCGTCTGTGTTTGTGCGTCCGTCTGTGCAGCAGATACTCTGCGTTGCCCCGTAGATACGTGCAGTATTGTGCGAGTCAGAGCCCGTGTGCAGACCAAGAATGAAGAACGACGATGGCGTGGAAGACGCACTGTGTTTCTTGTGTGTTTTTTTTTTTTCTCGCTGCATGCTTACGCTGACACCGTCTTCTGCGGGGCTTCGTGCCAACAGACGACGCCGTGAAGCGCAGTGCTTGCGTTGTCCAGAAGTAACGCTGCCTGTAACGTTGACGTTAGCAGACGACGATCTCCGCAGAAAACGCGATGCTTCCACTGTCAACATATATTGAGAGCAACGTTGGAGCAAGCAGACGATGATCTTAAGTGAGCGGCTTCTACGCTAATAGCGTGAAATGCCATACGAATCGTTTCGGTGCTAGTATCTACAGAAACAACGTATAACAATCTAACCCTGCTTTAAACTATGTTCGCGTGGCGTTAGGTTACTATAGTTGGTCAGTTACGAAGAAAAGTATAAAAGAAAGTGCGTCTGGCACTTTAGCATGGAGAAAACGGCTCTCTTGAGTAATGTATGTCCGCTTTAAAAGGCACCGCGCGTCGCAAAAACGAGGCACCATTTTTTTCCCGCGCAGTATAAATCGTGTCAGCACACTTCGTAGGTTCTGCAGGGGCTGCATGCTACTTATTGGAATTGGTTATAGAGTGAATGTATTGCGCTGAATGATTTACGAGGAGCCACTGCAATCGCGGCCCGACGGGTTGTGGCCATTGCAACACGTTTCGGGCTAGTGCTGCTGCAGAAGCGAGCACCTATATGAATAAACGAACCGATATTCTTAACGACAGGCCGGCGAACTGGCATCCGAAGCGCAAACATTTCGTCTGTATAGACCACTTGTTCTGTGCAGTGCGCCGCCGCGAGCCAGAGTGCGCAAAGGAAAGGTATCAGCCGTCTCCGTGCGCCCACGTTAGATTATACGTAGTATGTATGCATGTATGCATGCGCTGTCTCGACAAAATGGTGCAGTGCAATCAAAGGACGCGCCGGTGTGGTTCAGTCCGGAAGGCGAACTTCACTGTGCATAGTAAACTTCCGCAGCAGACGACACGGCCGCGTCTTCTGCTACTTAAAACCGAAACTTTCTGCTCTTCATACGCCACTTGCAGACGGCACTTTGAGCGCAGTGAGATAAAGATCAATGGGAACTTTCAGAGAGTGCCCGAGATAAAGTTGAAAGCGGCGGTCTGCTATATATAAGCCGCCTAAAAGCCGTTCTGGTCATCCGGCGCGAGGAAATACGTTACGGTTAGGTGCTGCGAACGCTACCTAGGAGCAAATTTAAGGAAAAATTGGCGATCGTGTACTGAATAGGATAGCGATTCGGGGGCGAGTTGAGCTAAGTCCATGGCGTGAATGCAGAGCAAAACGCCGAAGAGCAGGAATACAGGTGTGTGGCTAGCGGAAACAGCTACACACACAAGCGCTGACCACCAACTGAACCATATTGGCAAAAGAACGTTTGAAAAGATTGAAAAGAGATGTATGGCAAAAAGAATGATCAGTCCAAAAGACTGTTTATTGCCATACATGTCACGTAGACTTTTGCAAACGCCTTATATCACCTCGGCAGCAAAGTTCGGGCGTTATTTCGGAATTCTTCTTGAGACTGCGAGAGAGGTTCTGGATATCGAGAGATGAACGTCTAGTCTACGGCAAAACACCTGAAAGAAATACCTGCAAAATTGTGAATACTTTTTCGTATTTCGCGGACTTTCTTTCAGGCTCGAAAGAAAAAAAAAAGCTTTTATGTAGCACGTATTGAGCAACAGAAAGCTGGCTTGGGAATTTTTCAGGGTGTTTTACAATTTTCTCATTGACACTTTTTCTCTGAATGAGAAGTTGACTAATGAATAACTAATTATAGGCGAAACAAAAAAAAATATGTCTGACATATTTGTCAGAACAAAAATATGTAGGTATTCCAACATATCGCACGCATTTGAAAAGAGAAGTATGAATATATGCGCCGAGCTAACGTCTTTTCTTTCTTAAACTCTAGTGCTACGAGGCTAGAAGAGATTGCTCTATTCCCGTCTCATCCTGCACCGACGTTTCCATGAAAATATATAACTACAAAATGTTTACAAAAAGAAAAAAAAAACCCAGGAAAGAAAGAAAGAAAGAAAGAAAGAAAGAAGGAAAAACGCAGTGCCACATTTCGTGGCAAATGGAGCTGTAAATTAGGGTATGACGCAACCATCAAAACGGTACCGCGTTCTCAGCCGTGGCCGCCTCTGACAGATTACCACACTTTAGGGAAAAAAAAAAAAGCAGGCAGGCGGCCATTCTCTAATTCGCCATTTTGCCATTTCTGATTGGCTTACGTGAATGCTACGTGTGGCCATGCGTGATTGGCTAAAGAAAAAAAAAAACCACCGTCGCGAAATTTGACACCTCTGATTTTGAGATTGCATGCAGAATGGCGTACACTGTAAAATAATTCACACCGTTAGAAAGCGAATAAGCGGTTAAACCGGTCAATAAAGCACACCGTTACACCAATGTTGGATGTAAGGGTGCTAGCTATAGACCTATTTACACAGAAATTAGTAATTTCTTCTACTAATCTGGTACAAAAAATTTAATAACGAGTAATTTTTTTTGTAGGAAACTTGTTAACAATTGCACCCTCGGGCTCGTTGATGCTCTTGCCTCGAGGATCCGATCACCACGCTCCCGGAGCGAAACCGAGTAACTGGCTTCCATGGTGCACGCAACTTGAGCAGCGGCAGTTGCCGTGGGGCGTAACATCTCGGGACTGCACTCGACGGTTGTTTGTTTTTTCGCTGCAGCTGCAAGGCAGCATAGGAGGAGGAAACGTTTACCCCGAGCCAAATGCCAACCGCTGAGCGGCAGAGGACGACGACGGTGAGACGCGTTATTTTCCGAGCACTCAACCCTTGCGCTCTCCTCCTCGTCCGCCTTTCTGGCCGTGCTCGGCTCTTATACCGCGCCGCATCTCGCGGGCCATTTGCGCACGGTTTTGTCGACGACCGCATTGACGCGCTCATAGGCAGCGCCTTCTATATGAACGCCAACGACCTATTTCAGCGGATCATTCACTCGGACTTTCGTCCCCGGCATGTGAAACGTCGTTCCGATCATAGAGTTTCCTGCAAATGATTGCATGAAACTCTCATGTGTTTCTGATACGTTGCTCTGGGTGATTGCGGTGAGCGCACATGTCGAGACAGACAGATAGACGAACATGGGTAGATTATAGAAGATAGACATAACTACTCTGGCAAAATACAGACAAATGCAACTAATATCTAGAAGGAATGGATGCCATTTGAAGCTTGTAGCCATATGGCTTCCGACGGTGCACGCGCTGGCAGGTTTTGCTCCGGCACGCACGCACGCACGCACGCACACACACACACACACACACACACACACACACACACACACACACACACACACACACACACACACACACACACACACATACACATACACACACACACATATATATATATATATATATATATGTGTGTGTGTGTGTGTGTGTGTGTGTGTGTGTGTCTTTTTTGTGCTTTCCGAACAGGAACAGAACGTTATGCGTTAGATTCCTTATGCGAAGTCCATATTTGTTTTTACTGCACCGATTCGAATCGAACATTTGGCCGCTCAAATAAGATAATAAGACAAATAAACATCATAGTGCACTAAAATAAAAAAAAATACACATTCTATAAAGACGCCACCAGGTGACGTAAATTAGAGAGATATAACACGCACGATATGCATTCCAAGGAATGCATACTGCCCTCTCACCAGTGAAAAAAATCCCCCCGTTCGAAGGCCTCTATCTGTAAGCAGCGAATGCGAGCGCATTAAGATGCAAGCAACTCCCGACGCCACCAGTTGACGCAATTTAGCGATGAACAATGCGCACCGTTCATGCATTGCGCTCTCGCCGGAGCATACTTCGCAGAATAACGGATCTACGAAGGCTGTTATCGCCAGCGTTACTCCAGCATGCCCTAAGGTAAACGTATTGCCAGGGTATTGCTAAGCGATTCCATTATGAGGGGGCGGCTGTCGGCGCCGCTCAACCATATACCGTATCTATCCAAACTTAATCACAAGCTTTTCTCCGCGGATCTCGCACTCTTCGAGCAAGGCTTTGCCTCGACGCCGATCTTTTTTTCGGATACGCACGGAACACACCAGTGCTGGTTCTTAGGCAACCGCTGAAGCATTGCGAGTGAAAAGCGTTGCATTTAAGGGCTTAAGATTAATTTGCACCGACGGTTCTAGATTCAGCGTTCTTCAGAATCCAAAAGCTAGGCTCCTAGAAATATGACGTCTAACTAACTAACTAACTAAATATGAATTCTTCGTTGCCATGCATCACTAACACAGGAGTCTCCCAGGTAAGGTTCCTTCTTAATTACGCGTCATTCCGGTATATCCAACTCGGGACGTAAGTGCGTTGCGGGCATTCAGAGACAAATTTAGAGAGAGTGACGCCGATGGCCGGGCGGGGGGGATCTTGAGCGACGAAGAACTGTTTTACGCCGGAACTTTAAATTAGTTCATAATGATCTTGCTCGGCCATTATCGTTGCAACGCTTTGCAAATCGGAGCTAATTACGGCGAGTTCCCATTCAGAGCAACAACCATTAAGCTTCTGAATTGTCTACGATCACTGGAAGCTTAAGCAGACATCGTGAATACATCGCGCAATTTCCATGTGTCTTGTAGGGGGGAAGGGGTGAGGGAGCGAAATGCAGTGGCAGTTTTTGCGGCAAAAGTGAGTGAGTGAGTGAGTGAGTGAGTGAGTGAGTGAGTGAGTGAGTGAGTGAGTGAGTGAGTGAGTGAGTGAGTGAGTGAGTGAGTGAGTGAGTGGGAAACAGCTTAGGGTACAAGCAGATGACTGAGAGACAGTATAGATGCTAAATGAACGTAGGAATGTCCTAAGACATCAAAAAAAAAAAAAAAAATATCCGAAGTTACGAACATGAGGGTGACTGTAGGTGTCGTTAATTGCGTTTTTCAACGAAGCTTTGACGTGCGCAAACGCACGGGCAGTTAATGTAGTGTTAGCATAGTTAACCGTTCAGTACCTACAGTGCAGCAAGAAAAGAATAAAGGAAGCCAGCTTGAGCAGACGGGTTTACAGCAGTCCATAAAGCTGCGTCGTCTGCTTCTCTCTATCTCTCCCTTATTTCCTAAAAGAAGCCTCCGCCAGATTTATCGCAAGTTCTTTTACTGGATCGACGCGCATTTTCGCAACATTGCGGGCGATAAAGTGTGTCGTTTGGTCGCATATTAAAAAAAAAAAAAACACTGCCTTCGGTTATATGTATTCCAACGTCAACGGATAGCCAGAAATCTCCTCTGTATCACTGACAGCCGCACGCCCTTTATACAGCAAGCCTCCGATGCCATAATGCGTCCTATACGAGATTGCCCAAATATAATTTATATGACGAAAGCGTGGGGAGGACGTACGTTCTCCTGGCGAAATCAATGGCGGCGACTGTCATAAATTAGCGGGTTTTGAAATCCGAATTTATGACGCAGTCGAACGCGCGATGAAAGAGGCGTTGGTCGGAGGTATATGGACTTGGTTGCGCAGCGGAGAGTGACGTCGCGTGACGTCACACTTTAGGAGAGACGGGCGTACGCGCACTACCTCCGCAACGAGAAAAGGCCGGGAGATGACCCATTTGTGTGACGTCACACCGAGGACAACGCACGCGCGCGCGTCACCTATACGGGGTGTTTCACTTAATTTGGGCCAAACTTTAAAAATCTGCAAATGGCCACGTAGTTTGGTTAGAACCGAGGTAATATTGTTTGCCGTCGCTTGGAGATACTCAGGTTATTTTCGTTCATTCCACCTAATTAGATAATCAGTCTAGATTCATTAATCAACTTTTCAATTATTACAATTATATGAAAGGTGTCAATGAGAAAATGGTAGAGCAACACGAGAAACACCCGATACAGCTTTCTGTTGCTCAATGCGTGCTAGACAAAAGTGTTTTTCCGAGCGTGAAAGATGCCCGCGAATACACGCAAAATTGCCGCGCGACAGGACGCTCGAGGTATCTTGCCTGAATTCGCGGGCATATTTCACACTTGGAAAAATACTTTTTAATATCTTAACACTTCACTCAAAAACTTAACACTGCATGATCACTTATTATGAGTTGCAATACAAAGATAAAAAAGAAATAGCAGAAAATTAAATGGATCGTCACAAAATGCGGGTTCTGCATGGTCGCTCAAAATAAAATGGATCGCTCCAAAATACTCGCAATGTAAATGAGAAAAAGAATGCAAAATGAAATGAATTATTACAAAAGACCCGGTTAGTTGCTACGGAGTTATAAAAGACGCCTAATAAAAAGTTTTAGCTGAATGACAACTCCGTTTCATTATTCACACACGTCTAAAACGCCGCAGTTATCTCGTTACGCAACGGCTAAACTGATTTCGATGAGGTTTGAATTTTCCAAAAGCACTGCCGAAAGTCGGTATAGTTCCTCAAAATTGAAGTACCACGTTTACATGCCAGTATGGACTGTGTTGTGGAGAAGAGCGCATACTTGTTTTCTCGCGAAAGAACAAACTTAATTGGTGGCATAATATGTTGGTTCGGGTTTCATATTTTGTTTGCACTATTATTCGGTTAGAGTAGGTAAGAAAATGAAAATGTCAGCAGTGTTTACGATGGAGCTATAGCCACGTTCCAACAGCTAGTAGCAACAACGGAGCAGCAAATAAATCCAGGAAGAATAGCAACAAGACTTTCTTTCGGTTTCCGTGATCCGGCTGGATATTGAAACTCTCAGTTTGTCAATCAAGGATGACGTCTTCAAATGTTAGTGAAACTTGTACTAGTTGGAGCTGTGACAAATACACCCCATTTCTTAAAGCAATGGGTCAAGTCAATGGTTCTGATATTTTCTCCTATTCAAATATATTTTTTTCATGGTCACAAAGATATCGCCGTATAATTGCACCGTGTATCATATATGATACGCGACAATTTTGGCTCATAAAATCGTAACCAAGCGTTTCTGTAGAAGAATTGAGGTTCGGCTGGGCATATCTGGCCTAACCAAAGGCTTGTCTAGTTTTCGCACAAGAAAAAAAAAATTCATGCAGTAAGCGGTTACCTTCTTACACACAACATACTTCATCAAAATCTGCTCATTTAATTGGGTTTCCAAAATTGCGATATTGTTTTTGTATACAAGTTATGGACTTTTAAACGCGTTACTTCATTTTGTTGAATAGTCTTCGAATTTCTTGGAATTTATTGTGAAAAGAATCGATGGCCTAAACAATACAAAAATTTGGATAACAGTCGGTAGATTTTAACGTACGCTTTCGAATTCAACAAGTTTCATCAAGATGTATTCAGTGGATGTCGGAGAAAAAAATCTGTTTCTCTGTTCCCTCGTTTCCGGACAACGGCATCCCAAGTAAGGTTTCCTCTGAAGACACAAATATGGGGACAGTTCGCCTCTTCAGAATGTCCCAGCTGTCCCAGCCAGATGTCAATCCTGTACGCTTGCTTTCCGGCCCTTCTATGCAAGTTAAAGTCCAACAGCGCTGTCTCTCTCTCTCTCTCTCTCTCTCTGTTTTTTTTTATTTGGACAACTGTAAAGAATGCCTGCAGGGTTTGCGAGCAAACCGAAGGTAGCTGATGCACGAGAAGTCTTGAGTGGGAATCTGGTCCGCAGCGCCCTAAACTGAGGTGCAAAAGTTGTTTACCACCGGAGGGTCTGCGTAAACAATTTTCCGTTCAACGTGACCATGCAAAGGCGACCTGTCGGAGCAAAAATTGTTTATTCCGGTTTCACCCGGTGACGCGCAGAAGTGTCGTGCAATGGGTCTCAACGGCACAAATAGACAACAAAAGGGCGATAAGAAATTGGAGGTGGCCTTCTGGATAAATGCCTAAAGTCCCTCGGGGTAATAATATATCCTGCCGTTTCGTTTCCGATTAGTCTGCCCCCAGCAGCTTACCACAATATAAACGCCCAAAGCTAACGAAAAATAATAAAACACGTTTCGCAGAAAGTTTCTTGTCACGTGCCGACACCTCCGGCTGAGAGCAAAACCAGGCCCCGAAGACAATAAGCACAAAAGGTCGTGCGTTAGCAGACGACAAGGACTATATAGAGTCCAGACGGCAATCTGTTGGCCTGCAGACGACGCTCCTTATTGGTAGTTCAGTTCTGTCGTCTGGTTCCTGGTTCCAAAAGCCCAGCTTGTTTGCGTCCACCACTAATGCGTTCCAAGTTATCTTCGCATCGTGGCTATATACCATTGAGATCAGCGTAGATCAGCAGACTTGTCGCCGGATAGTGGCTTGGCTAAGTGCCTATTCCCTAACAGACGACGCAAATGCGCAAAGTCTTCCGCGACCACCTAAGCTAAGCCGCGCGCAACAACTTTCCTTTCAACAGAGCGTCCCATTGTGTTTTTTTTTATTAGGTTCTTGTCGTTTATTCTTTGCGTGTTCTCGTCGAAAGCTCGTACTAAGCCACGCAACTCATCGAGTCTCAAAGACATTGGAGTCCCTCTCCATTTCCCTCAGCTAAGCTTGCGGTAAGTAGGGAAACCCGCGAGCTCTTCGCGCCTCTCTATAATTCATGGCAAACCGAGCCTTCCAGACGACAGACGGTGAAAGAAGAAAACAGAAGCGCGAAACAGCGTTTCCAGAAGACATCTTGGGCCGTAGGCTAAGATCTGGACTGCAGTGGGCAAAAAAAAAAAAAAATGCGGACGAGAGAAAGATACAACCAAAGACAACTGTGGAACTATAAGCGGCTCAAAGTCTGGCCGACTTCTTTATTTGTGTCTTTGTGTGGGCGAGAGCGCGGCTTGTAACAGCGGTATTTTACCGGCCCGCGAAGCGGAGGAGCCATCCTTTTGTCATCAGTTATTGATCGGTTCTCTATCCCTACTCCTAAGCACACACGTGGCTACTACGCGCAGACACACGCACGCACACCCACGCACGCACACCCTCGACCTCTTTAGCTTGGAGCCAGATTCCGGCGCCTGTGTCGGGGCTCAAAAGCGTGCAGTGTTTCGAAATCTACGCGGGAGAGCTCGCTCGACCAACCACGAGAGTGCGCGCAAGAAAATAGTGC
>NC_051158.1:20582762-20637762 GCF_013339745.2 Dermacentor silvarum | reverse complement strand
CGGACGGGAAAACAGCGCGAGCTACCTAACGATCTCGCCACATACGTTTGCCTCCACGCTTTCAAAGGGGCGGTGCATCTTGTTTACCTCGAGTGACGCACCCGGGGCTCAGCGTTAATGCACTGTCATTCTGACACGACCCCGCAGGCAAACTAGCTCGCCCTAGAGTTCTCTGGCCCGGCTAATTCGCCACGTTTCGCGAAATGTTTCGGAGCAGCCTTTCTTTAAGAACGTGACGCCGATCCGCGATCGGCAAAGACGCCGCGCCGCCAAAGTAAACTCGTCGCGTGACCTGAACTCCCGTTCCAACTAACAAGTTCGCGCCACACTCATTTCCTATCACCGCATCTCCTAATTATCTTCTGCTCTCCCCCTTTCCCCATCATTCTGTCCTCCTCTCCCTCAACAGGCAACAAGGCGCACAACGGCGGCGTGATCAGCTGCATTCCCGTCGTTCGAAGAGCTTCCGCCAGGGCCCGCCGCGATCGATCAATAGCGCCGCGTTCGGCGCGTTATATAGAGTATAGCACGGGTAATTCATAAGCAACCGTGTGCAACGCAGCGTGTGGTTAAGTGGCACGTATGTTGTGCGTCCGAGCGCTCTGGCTAGGCGCACCGGTAGCAAATTGGCCACAGCTGCACGCAACAGGCAAGATCGATGCGGTGATCAACGTAGCGGGACTCGACGGGAGCGCAGCGGGGAGGCTAGAGTGCTTTCCCGTGAAATTGCGTGCAACGCGGTCAAGCTGTATAGGAACACGCCTATACCTAATCGAGGTTACGCTATATATTGCTCCGATCATAGATCGCCAAATTGGCCTCCGTAATACGAAATGCGTTGGTGTTCCAGTTACTTTTTGCGTTTATTCAATGCATAAAACTGCGTTTTCTTGAAGAAAAAAGGTCGCAGCTTCGCCCGAAAGGCGAAGCATTGATTGCGATAGGAAATGAGTAGACAGCTAGCCCAACGATAGCAGTAAGCGAAAATTTTAGGTAGTCCGAAGGTAGCCAGAAATTAGTGGTATTTTTTTCTCACGTGTGTCCGGGCATGTTATATTATATACCGCAAAAAAAATACATCTTAGCGTCTTCCACAGGTATTCACAGAAAACAGAAAACCGGAATTTCACCAAAGGCGCTATAGCCACTGAATAAGCCACTAAACATGCGCTAAAATGTTTAGTAAAAATTGTAGCCCGAAGATAGCCGCATAGCCAAAAGGAAACTTCCGACGCCACCTCTGACGAAAAGTAACTCAATTTGTCCATTAATAGCCCAGCCTGGTAACCCTGCCAATAGTTCATATTTCCTAAAGGACGTCCTTAGCGTTGTAAAGACAAACGCAATGGTACACGGAAACGCGAACGATGACGCCGGTGGAACTTTTAAGTGCATTTTGTCCAGGACAAAAACCAATGGATGGGCGTTAGCCGAGCGAATTGACATGCGCAAATTACGAGAGCGGATTTGACTTCTACACAAATACAACAATCAATACCTTCACGGGGCAATTGGTCGTCGAAGAAGCTCCATTCGCGATCACATCGCGCGAAAAAAATTTCACTTCAGCATTGAGGCCGTTTGTCGTCTATATATGCCCATGGTCACGTCTCGATTGTCGGAGATTCGCTCTCGAAGATCTACAACTATTTCTCGCGGACAGTGGTCTTTCACCAAAAAAGACTGCACATAAGAGCGTACAGCAGGACAAGTCTAGTCGGAAATATAGTCTTCTTTTCGGCCATTTCTTCCAAGACCAACCCACACTATGTAGACCAACAAGTCTTACCTAATCTTATTAAACATCGCGAATAGTTATTGATGTGTTGTTTTGGCCCTACAACATCGTTGGTCAAGATCTCTCTCCATCATGAGAAAGTATTTTAGGGCGCTATCGCAAGCCAGCCTAACGAAACAGATGGTAATTTCTTATCGGGCGCCGTTACCAGAGAGGACTTGAAAGCTCTCTAACGGCATCACGAAAATCAATAGGTGAATTAACAGCCTAAGTGAGGGTCCATTAATTAACACAGCAATAGCAAGCAGTGACTTACGTCCAAAAACAATTTTACGTTCTAAATTACTTATTTTTACGTTCTAAATGACTGTGCGTTGCCTAAACTTTGTTTTCTTGGCAGGACATTGACTTTCAATACGCGCGCTTATGTAGTATGACTTCATTTCCTCTACTCTAAAGGCGATGGACCCGCCGTTACCAGAGAGGACTTGAAAGCTCTCTAACGGCATCACGAAAGACAATAGGTGAATTAACAGCCTAAGTGAGGGTCCATTAATTAACGCAGCAATAGCAAGCAGTGACTTACGTCCAAAAACAATTTTACGCTCTAAATTACTTATTTTTACGTTCTAAATGACTGTGCGTTGCCTAAACTTTGTTTTCTTCGCAGGACATTGACCTTCGATACGCGCGCTTATGTAGTATTACTTCATTTCCTCCACCCTAAAGGCGATGGACCCGTCGCGGTAAACACACACAAACACAAACAAACACAAACAAACACAAACGCGCCACACGATTGCCAGATTAAAACAATGCGTAGCGCGCGCAATAGAGGCTGTGGTGATTGGGGGCTACTGCACGCAACAGGGCATGATCGACGCGGTAATCAATGCGTGGAAGTTAGTTTGAGGCAGGACAGAGAGTGGGGCGGGGGCGGGGGGGGGGGGGGGGGCACAAACGCGGTGGGAGCTCGAAGTTCGCTGCAGCACGGTCCGGAGTGGCGGTTTCAGTCGCCGACGCTCGATTCGCTTAAAGACAGACCCATGGATGGCGTAATCGGAGGAGCAACGAGCCGATACACACTTATATCTAGGCTGCAATTGAGTGTGGTACTTCGAGATTGACGATGACTCAATTACTTGGTCGAAGGAAGCGCCCCGTTTTTTTTGTTTTTTTTTGCTTCGTTTCTCCTTGTATTGACAGCTTCAGAAGCACAGCACAGAATGACGCGTCGTTGCAAGTCTATAGACATTTTTCATGTTGCTCAAGAGTATGTAATCGTCGCCTACGGTACGTTTGTTATCAGTGGTGTCGTAGCATGGCGTATAGCTTTCGCAAACACTTTGCGGATATTGCGAAAAAGTCAAAGTGGGCGATACAGAAGATGAAAGTTGTCTCTTGAGAAAAAGAGACGTCTGATTAGGTTTGCTGAGATTTGATTACGTATCGATGCGGTTGCCATTTCGTCGTACGGCCAGCGTGGTGAAAAGCTGCGCGTTATCGCCGTCCCCTCATGCCTGACTACCTTCCGCCACCGCAAACAAACGTCTCATGAAATTAGGTCAGATTACGTAATCGCAGCCGCTATTTGCTGTTCAGCGAAGCACAGCAAAGAAAGATGCGCGGTATCCCATTCTTTTCTCCAGCTATCTCCCACTAGCGTTGCGAACGCCACGAGTAGGACGACAATGTGGCGTCTGCGACGTCACCCTTGCACTGCCGGCGTCCATGCTGACGTCATAGCAGTCGCCATTTTGGTGTTCAGCAGAAAGTGTAGAGTTATCGCGGTCTCTTTATCTCTGACTCCATAGGCGCTAAACCGACTAACGTTCTCGCGTGCGGTATAGAGGAATGTGCATTATATTTGCTCGCTTCAAACACTCTAACAGACGCAGTTTGCAGAATTTTAATGTCTACTTTTGGAGCGAAGTTAAGGAGATGTGTACACTGACATACGCGTACTTTCAATTTTCAGAACCTTTGAAAAAGAAAAAGACTTCCAGAAGATAAAGAAAAATGACTACTTACAACAAACATTGGGATTTTACATCCTCTTTCAACTGCAACTAATTCCGCTCAAATTGCTCCGTTCACTGCCTAATGACAGGATTACTGCTTGTCACGTGTTTAATTAGGCTTAGAGCTTAAGCTAAAGAAACGGCACTCCTATTCCATCAATGCATTCATCGCTGATTTCAGTTTTATGCAACAACGAAAAAAGAAACAATGATGACTATTAGGCTGCTAATTACACGCACGTCACGAAACAGACATTTCCGAGTCTTTTATTCTACAGATTAGCACAAGCGAGCGGCTCCCCAGAAACGCTTCCCTATGTAGTTCCGTAATTCGAAACATTTTTCGTAGCTTCCTTACGGAAATGAGAGCGCTGCCGCATTACTTCCGTATAATTACCCAAAGGTTGCATGAAAAAAAAAATCCGAGGACACCTCGGATTCGAGGAAACATAAGCACTTTTTATGAGTTGTGAAAGCGAAATCATTAATGTCCAATTGAACGGCGCTGAGCGGTCCTTCGAGCTTTGCGCTGCGAGTAATGTACCGTAGCGGTACGTGCTGCCCGAGCCAGCAAGCAACAGCAGCCTACGGTGCCAACGCCGTATGCCATCGACGTCCTGCGCGACGAGATACCGAGGAAGCAGCAGCGGCCACCAAGGCCGGCAGGCGCGCGCAGCGGTTAAGCCTAGTGGGGGTGAGAGAGATGCGGACCGCGCGCCGGCTTCCGAGAGCATCGCCGTGACGTGGCGCCACGGCGATGCCCTCTCCCCTCACGCAACACCTGGCGCGCTATCGCTTAAGCGGGTGTTCCCTTTCGCCCGCTCTGCTACGTCGAGGCGCTCTGGTGACGTGGCGCCGCAGCCATTGGGAATTTGGGTGCCGCTTCGCTGCTACAGGCGACAGACGCCGGCTTTTTCGCTCATTGGGCCATTTCAAGCTTTCGCATCAAAATGTTCGCAATTAATTAGTCCGTGTTTTCCGGAAGCGCTTTAGTAGCGGCTTTTTGTATTGCGATAGCAATTACATATAGACTATCCAAGCGAATTTATGCCGTCGTCGTCGCCGTGAGGTTCCGTATAGATTCAGGTATAGATTCAGGTATAGATTCAGCTATATGCCACGCCATATTGCATGCGATATATGCGGGTTATATTGTCACACCATTCCATCACTAAAGTTGCTCATACCAGGTATTAAATTCTTGACAAAGTTATTCCTCAGAATTTTGAAATTAAGCCGTAGCCCACAAACAAATGCCATGAAGCAAAACACCGACAGCGCATGCCTTTCATCTTAAATCTTCTCAGACTTAAATATTAAAAGTGCCAAACAATAAAAGAGCTCAAACCTTAAAATTATGTAATTTTATTGACGCGGCTGTGCACTACCTCCGGAATCAGCCCTGGAAAGAGGCTTGAGACATAATCGATGCGGAAAAGTGGTGGTAAAGTCGCTAAGAAAGACGCTGGCTTTAATGAATAATCATGAATCAAATTGTCTGATGGCAGGATTCAAAGAGAGAACCCCTAGCAAAATAGCAACTTTTTACTTAGTCAGCTTACGTTTACTTCCGTTCATACTGCAACAACAGCTACGAATCTTACAGTTCGTGTAATATTCTAACATGTTGCTATCGCATTCATTGCTTAGCCATTATGGCGAAACTGTGACATTTTTTAAGCTTTATTAGGCCAATAAAAAATTACATTATGTCCCAACTCGAGCGCCTATCCAAGACCCGCCCAGGCAGGCACGTGCTCGAAAAGCTCGGTATTACATACCACACGAAGAACAGCATCAAAGTGGAAATGCCAAGAACCATGCGCGAGCAACTATACGTGCCCCCATTGCCTCGCAACATGCACCCCCAACACCACACGGGGAGACGTAAGGCCAGGGCACAACACATGAACGAAAGTTACTCCAACGACAAGGAGGCAGTCTTCACCGACGCAGCCCGTTATCGAGACAGGACGAGTTTCGTGGCGGCAGTTACTAGCCACCGAGGTAACCACCTCACGAGCGTCACCGTGAACACGGCATATGCCGAAGCGGCAGAGGAAGCGGCCATAGCACTGGCCCTTACACAAACCAAGGCTACATACGTGATCTGCGATTCGCAAACGGCAATTCGCAATTTTTCAAATGGGCGCATATCGCAAGAGGCGTATCACATACTCAAGCGACATCCCATACACCAGGGAGAGGCCGACGTCAACAACCGAAGGCACTTGCTTTGGATCCCGGCACACACTGGACTGAGCACCCCCAACGAAGCGGCTCACTCACCGAGCATCATCGGAGGAAGAGCCCCCGCGGGGTACTGCAAACGTCTGGGCGTGGGAGGATCGTTTGACCAGGTTCCACGACATCACGACACACTACCAGTTACAGAGACGCGTATACCCATTCCCTCACGGGAGGTTAGACAGGACGCAAGCAGTACACTACAGGTAATTACAAACTGATTCTTACATAAACCCCAGACTCATGCACGCCATGTATCCAGACATGTACACTATAAACAGATGCACATCCTGTGGCGAGGTTGCCACACTAAATCACATGTTATGTGAATGTCAGGACATAACAAAAAATTCGGGCAGTGCCGACACCTCCGTCTCTTCCACGCCAGCCTCCGGTCGCGTTGGAAGACTGCACTGCTCAGCTCGAACCTTACAGAACAACTCTGGGCCCTCCAGCGAGCCGAGGAAGCCGCTTCGAGACAAGGTCTCGGAACCGCGTCCGCGGCGGGTGCCCAGACCCACTAAAAATACGCCGGACTCAAATCTCATTGATTTGATAATAAAGTTTACGTTCTTCCATCTCCCGCTAAAGAGAACCATGTGTGGATGCGAAGCAGCGGGGAGATGGTTAGCTTGAGCGGGAGATGGTTTCGCGGCAGCGGGCCGAGCTCATCGCGGCGCTGCACAGGAGTGAGAATGAGGCGCGCGCGCTCCATCATTTTCATACCGCGGAACTACCGTGGCGCCCCTAGCGGAGTATGCAGCTGTCGCACCACCTGTCGTGCGCGCCGCTCCGGATTCCTAGAGGAGAGAAAGGGGGAGCGTAGTAGAGGAGAGAGAAGGGGAGGGGACGCGCATGCGCTGTGGGGGTGTGGCACGCGGGCGACGCTCCCTAGAGGAGAGAAACGGGGGAGCGTAGGAGAGGAGAGATAGGGGGAGGGGACGCGCAAGCGCTGTGGGGGTGTGGGACGCGGGCGCCGCTCCGTACGGGACTGCTAGAGGAGAGAAAGGGGGGCGTAGGATGGGAGAAGCGCATGCGCTGTGGGGGTGTGGGACGCCGCGGGAGGGAGGGACAGAGCCGCCGGCAAAAAATTCTTCGCATTTAAAAAGAAAAGTACTTTGTGCGTCTCGAGTTTGGATACGCTGTCACTAAAATAAAGCATTCTTCCGGACTCTCTGAGCTTTCGCCCCCGAAACTTCCGAAGCTGGATTCATTAGCGTGCTTCGCACGACCGGTTCTGCAATGCTGCGTTTGAAAGGCAACAGACTTTTTCGGCGTCCCGTATCGATCGACATTTTCGCACCGACTATATAGCAGAGGTGCATCATTGCCCGTGCTTTCGGATGTTATTTAGGCACGTTGAAGATACTCGACCAACAATAACAAGCCACAACTGCGCCGCCATGGCTGTGTACGAATGCGGCAACGTTCGCGAGCCAAGGAAGGGGATCTGTTTCCTTTTTTTTTTTCCCAGCGGCCGCGTCGGTACACGAAAGAACATCGAATCACCCTGATGCTTAACGAGCTACCGCAACCCGTTCCAACATCGCGAATCAGCAGCTTCGCCTGCAACGCAGCAATGTAGTGCCGAGAAAAACATAACTCTCCTTCTCGCCGTTTGTCTTCCAGAACACACGGCCCCATTCAGTGATCGAGGCAAAGGGTTGAGGCGACGCCTAACGGCGGGTTGCGCAGCAGCAGAAGATAATTCTTGCTGCTGCTGATGTTGCTGCTGCTACTAGTCCTAGCGAACACCATTGCTTCTGCGCGCTAGGGGGGACGGCGCAGCGCGGAGGGGGCGGACAGGGGGGCGGCCAGCCACTTGACGCTGATTAAGACGTAGCGATCGCGAATCGCCGAGCTCGGCCTCATCTGGTAAGTGCCTCTCTCGGCCGCTAGGGGGACGCGTCCGGAAGGTGCTTCTGGAAGGAGGCAGCAGACGTATTGAGAGGAGGGAACAGACGACGGGTAAGATGGAGTGGCGGCGCGAGCAGACGACGCTCTCTGGAAAGTCTGCCGGTGCCCGTTCGGCTTCCGCGGCCGTTCTCGAGAAATAACGCCTATACGCGAGAACAGCTGGGGATATAGCCTGCGCTGCAGGCGTAAGCCGAAAGTAGGCCAGCGTGGTACGGGATCCGCGGAAGAAACAAAAAGGCGACCGTTTTCTGCGGACCGTTTCGAGTTCTGGTTGATTTTCGCTACCGTTCTGAAAACTTCGATGCCTTAATGTGGACAAATGGAGAGCTAGAGATTTAGAGGACACGGAAGAAATAAGGGAAGTTAACGAGGGCTATAGGGCGGACAGGGTTGCAGATTACTTATTTCAAAAGCGACGCTATTTTGGCCTGATATGTGGAGCGGAGGTCAGAGAAGGTCACTAGAGGTTCCCATGAGAGGATCCATGCGCTGCCTTGCAGGTGGAAAATTGCAATAGCAAAAGCAGCATGCCAAGGCGTCAGTAAAGCGAATTATTGCCTTACGGTTGTGACGCAAAAGCACGAGAAACTAGGCAGGCTACACACAACATTGAGCCTACAATGTATGTTGTGTGTCGGCTACCTAGGTAACCTAGGGTTACATAGGCTGATTTGTAGGGAAACTTACGAAACCTATATTACCGTGTAAATGTGTAAACACATATCATACTGTTTTGCTGCTGTTTCGAATCAAACAGCTTGTTCCGAAACGGAACTTTCATTCGCATTCGAAATTCCCCCCTCCCTTCGGTTTAAAACCGGCATATCTTCACGTTGCTGTACAATCTAGCGTATTAATAAAGTACTCAAAATTTCGAACATTTCCGCGCCTCTAGTCACCAACAACCTTCCATTTTACACCTCGCAGAAGCGCTGATACAACGACCTCAATCGAACTCCGAGGACTTCGGCGCCTCACGCTAAAGGAAGCCCGTCGCGTCAGCTCTCCTTTGAAGCATTGAGGTGACGACGTCCGGGAGAAGGAACATCCGTCCCGAAGGAGTTGCTGCTGTCGTGTCACCAAATCCGAGACTACCGACCTCAGGCGCCTTGGAAACGTCACGTCTACACTGCCCCAACTCGGGGTCAATCAAGAGGGCGCCAGGAGAAACGTTTTTTTTCTTTGTCTCTTTTTTTTTCTTGTTTTCAAAGCGAAGCAACGTCAGGCGGAGCCCAGAGAAAAGTAGGCGTAGTTAAAAGAAAAGCAGAAATATCCAACAGAAAAGCAGACGGACCTCGCACGAAAGCAGACGTAGTCAAAAAAAAAAAATCAAAAGGGAAAAGAAGCAGACGGACCCAACAGACAAGAAGACGGATCTTACAGAAAAGCAGACGGAGCCCACTGAAAAAGCAGACGACATAGCAGCAAAGTTTACAGCCTGTCGGACGCCAACTTCTGCCCCGAACTTTCGTCACGCCTCGTGGAACCCTCGAGTGGCGAACACAGTTCTTGGATGTCACGGACAGAGCTCTTTAATAATGCTAGCGGTGACACTGCATCCGTCTGCGAAGATACTTAGCTTGAAATTCGGCACTCTAATTGGCTGATAGGCGCCGCCATCTTGGACTGCTGCACGATTACGCTCCATTTCATACTTCGCGTGTACCGCTTTGAAAGCTACGCAAGAAGTTCCGTCGTGAAAATGTATCACTCCGCGCGTCTTGTGGTCAGTCACGTGGGCACACATGCTCGAAACGAAAAAAAAAACAAATTGTTTTTTTTTTGTTTTACTGAGGATTGAACCTTCCTTCATTTACTAGTGCGCCGTCGACGTTCCCGTCGACGGCGCACTTCCAAGAAAGAAAAAAGTACTGTTTTGCCCCCAGAGCGCTCCTTCACGCCACCGCCACCGCCGCCACCGCCAAGCACCCTACACCTACATGGTCATAACAATACCGAAGCTCAGCAAAAATCTGAAGCTGCTTGGCCTGCTCTACCCCAGGCACACTTCTCAGAGGATCGACAGCATCGACTACCGCCGAGCGCTAATTCGGCAGCAGATAATCAAGCTGCCCAAGATGTCCAAGTCGTTGCTGTTCTGAGGTCCCTGGTGAGTGTTATCCGCTCCCTTCTGAATACCATGCAAACACCATCCGCTAAATGCGCACTGCAAGTCCTGGACTCCCTTGCACCAGTACTTGCAGGTCTACAGTAACAAGATGGCTTGCCATCCACAACCACTGCGACCTTTCCGGGAACAAGTCAAGTGCGCTTCCATACTTCAATGGAATGCCAGAGGTCTGCAGTCACGGATGTCTGAATTTCGGCACTATGTTTTTGAGAACAAGTTCCCGATTATCATCATTTGTGAACCCCATTTTTCAAGAACAATTCGACTGTCGGGTTACGAGTCATTTGTTTCTTCATCATGTGTTGAACGAAGTCAAGTTGTTGTGTATATTCGCAAGGAGCTCACATATGTTCAACAAGAAGTGCAGCCTCACGACGACAATCATTACGTATGTCTCCATGTCAAAAAGAAGAAGGCTTCCTTCACACTAATAGGCGCCTACCTATCACCATCACGTCGACTTGATCGTCAGAGACTAAACGACATACTCATGAAAACTCCAGGTCCTTGGATAATCATGGGTGACTTTAACGCCCATCATCCACTTTGGGGAAGCTTCAGGACTAATCAACGAGGCACGAGTCTAGTTGATCTCGCTGCCGAGCATGGACTGAGAGTTTTGAACGATGGCAGTCCGACTTATCTCCGAGGGGCGACTTACAGTAGCTGTTTGGACTTGACATTAGTGTCTCATAGTTTACATTCTAAAGTTCAATGGTTCACAGACATTGAAACTCATGGCAGTGACCATATGCCTACCTACATTAATGTCAGAGGCTTTGACAGTTCTAGTTCGCCTATGCTGTCAAGACAGACTGACTGGCAAGCATACCTACTTTCGATCGAGGACAAGTGCAGACAGGAACATCCCGAGCCCCTTGAAGACATTATCATACAAGCGCTGCAGGCTTCTACGCGGACGTATACACCATCGACAAGACGCACAGATTTCGACAAAGAACTGGAGCGGCTTCGTGCGATACGCCGGCGGGCCGAGAGACGATATAGGCGTACTAAGTCTATTTATGACTTGAGGGAAGCCCGACGCATTCAGAAGAAAATTCAGCGTGAGATGAACAAACTTCAGGACCGACGATGGAAGAGCTTCTGCGATTCCCTGGATCCTCGCAAGCCGTTATCCCCCGTGTGGAGAACTCTTCAGGGTCTTCGATCACTTCCACAACAACGTCGTCCCTTCACAGCACTCGCTCTACATCAAAGCCGACCAGAGCTTGAAGTCGCTGGTGATTTTTGTGCAAAGGTTACTGGTGACACCGTTCCACTGATGGACCTCTCGCTACATGACGTCCCTGTCGCGAGAGATCAAAGTATGGAAGTGCCTTTTACTATGGAAGAAATGCAAGCGGCTTTGGCTATGTGCAGGCGGTCGTCGTCACCCGGTCCCGATGGGGTGACCTACGCTGCCTTAAGACACTTGGGTTCAACAGCGCAATGCTGTTTGCTGGATATCTTCAATAAGTCTTGGCATGACGGCATAGTCCTCGATGAGTGGAAGTGCAGCCGATTGGTGCCTCTACTGAAGCCTGGAAAGTCTCCGCTGGACCTTACATCGTACCGACCGATTGCACTTGCGAGTTGCATCGGTAAGGTCATGGAGAGGATGTTGCTGACACGTCTGGAGTGGTACCTTGAATACTATAACATCTACCCTGATGCTATGGCTGGTTTTCGACGTGGACGGTCTTCAATAGACAACGTCATTGATCTTGTTACCTCCGTGCAGCAACAAAAAGCTATGAAGCGTCTCTCTGTGGCACTCTTCTTAGACGTAAAAGGTGCCTACGACAACGTAACCCACGAAGTCATTCTCCAAGCTCTTGAGGCTGCAGAACTTGGAGGCCACGTTTTTAGATGGATTAGGAGCTATCTCTCAAGGAGATCAGTGTTTGTTCTTACAGAAGATGGCCCGACAAATAGATATATTTCCAGTCGTGGTGTCCCACAAGGCGGAGTGTTGAGTCCGACTCTTTTCAACCTCGTTCTAGTGGGGCTTACCGAAGCGCTACCACAGACCGCCAATGTCTCGCTCTACGCAGATGATATTTGCATCTGGGCGTCCGGCGTGACACGGCCACAAGTGCGCGCTAGAGTACAGAAAGCAGCAACCCTGACAGTGGCATACCTTCGCCGACAAGGTCTGACAATATCTACGGAAAAATGTGCACTAGTGGCATTTACACGGAAACCGATGTATTTCTACCCAGTGCGCATCGAGGGCCACTCAATTGCATATAAGAAATCTCACAGGTTTTTAGGCGTTATTGTGGATCGAGACCTCACCTGGAGTCCCCATGTCTCCAACATGAAGAAAAAACTCATTTGTATTGAGAATATGTTTAAGTTCATAGCTGGAAAATCGTGGGGACCATCCGTGCGCTCTATGTTACAGCTCTACACGGCACTATTTCTCGGATTTCTTCGCTACAGTCTTCCAGTCTTGTCGAACACATGCAAGACTAATCTCCTTGCACTACAGAGCGTACAAGCCCAAGCACTTCGGACATGTCTTGGCCTCCCGAGATGTTCTTCGACAGCTGCGACGATTGTCATTGCACAGGAGCATCCGATCACCACCCATATCGTCGCAGAGACGCTAAGAGCGCACATTCGACACCTTTCACGACTACCATCCCACCATTTAGCCAGTTTGCCAGCGCGACGACCACAGGCTACATACTGTAGTATTGTGACGAGACAACACGAGTCGATACCTTCTGGCTTCAAGCCTGCAAAACGCCCAACATCGGCATTGTGGTGTCTCCGTCAAATTCGCGTGTGCCTCTCAGTTCCTGGGATTGCTAAGAAATCAGACCTGTCACCCTTAGCCCTGAAGCAGTTGTCCCTGCTTTGCCTACACGAGTCTTATCTTGACCGAATACATATTTACACGGACGGTTCCACTAATTCCAACAGTTCAACCGGAGCAGTGGTGGTTCCATCGGACGCCGTCTCTTTGCAATTTAAGTACTCTCACAACACCACGTCGACAGCAGCAGAACTTGCGGCTCTTCAAGGTGCAATCCATTACGTGCTCCAGCAACCACCAAATCGCTGGGCCATTTTCTGCGATTCGAAAGCAGCCCTACAAACTCTGCAGTTTGCCCTACGTCACGGGTTACACGAACAGCTAGTGTACGAAATAAGACAAGCTCATCACCATGCGATTGAGAAAGGACATGACATCGTATTTCAGTGGTTGCCGAGCCACTGCGGAATTGTTGGCAACGACAGCGCCGATGAAGCTGCTCGCTCGGCTCATCAAAAACATCAGCGAGTGCCTATACCACTCTCAAGAACGGACGCTGCGCGGCAACTTCAATCACTTGCTCGCCACATCACACTTCAAAGATGGAATTTACCAGGTTTCAGCAACTCACGCTTGCATTCTCTCGACCCTAAATTGCGACTTCGCCTGCCACCTGGACTCTCCCGTGGTGAAGCAACTTTACTGTGTCGCGTGTGGTTGGGCGTCGCATTTACAAATTCCTATTCATTCCTAATAGGAATGGCTAACAGTGCAGCATGCAATTTGTGCGGCTGCGATGAGACTCTAGAGCACCTTCTGTGTCATTGCCCAGCTTTTGACGCTCAACGACGGATTCTTCAAACTCAACTCAGCATGTTAGATAGCAGAGTGCTGTCAGAGGAAAAGATTCTAGGACCATGGCCTACGCATTCCTGCATGCGAAAGGCCACAAAAGCTCTTCTTCAGTTCTTGAAGGAGACTGGACTATATGAGCGCTTGTGACAGTGGACCTTCCTCTGCGACTGACTGTGTTAATAACTGACTCCTTATGTGTTTTTTTTTTCGTATTCTCGCTCCTTATCTATTCTTCCCCTTTCCCTCTCCCCAAGCGTAGGGTAGCCAACCGGGCACGTCCTTGGTTAACCTCCCTACCTTTCCCTTCTCGTTTCTCTCTCTCTCTCTCTCTAGTGAGCTCAAATAAAGAACAGGCTCACATAATTGCTGACAATTAAAAAAAGGAGATTTTCTTGTAGCGAGTGCAGCTACTGAAAGAAATCTTGCTGGCCTCCACAGCGTTGCGCGCTATTTATGCGAAACGGAGCATAGTTTCTGAAGGTGGTGCGCCATGACGTTATATTGACACGATCCCGAAACACTGGACGCACGTTCGTGCATGCGAATTGACCCTACAGTACTGTGCATTGGTTGTTACAGTTTGACAAGCAATTTGTTAAGAGATCGTGATAACCACTCTCAGGCGCTTCCGTAAAATTACGGAAGCGCTGGAGAGCCGCCACCTTAGGCCCTTATTCGAGCAGTGTTCCAAGTTCGCGCGCAGCGACTTCCAAGTAACGTGGTCGTGAAACATCGAGCGCATTTACACGGCCATTTTCATGCATATGAATTGATCGTAGTACGGCGCGTTTGCTGTCACAAAGCGGCAGTGTTTGCATTCCGTGATGATAGCACTTCCGAGGCTTCCGTAAAATTACGAAACTGTTGAAGTGCCGCCATCTTGTGCCGTTATAGTAACTTATCAAGATTGTACAGTGACGTCGAACTGACAAGATCGTGAAATACCAAACGCATTTTTTAGAACGCACATATGTAGAATGCATTTACAGCACCACCGATGTAAATGCATTATTTAGCATCAGACGCCTGTTGTAGAGCTTATCACCACACTCCCATGATTCTCAGAAGGGAAAGGGACTACAGCTCACAAGCAGACAGGGCTCGAATACCAGTGGGACACAAAAGCGCTGACTTCCAACTTAAATATTTATTCTCAACTTCAACAGGTGCACGTACTAGAGTGCATAGTTATCGCTGAAGAAGCAAATTGTGATACTGCTGCACAAGCGCACGCATTTTTAAAGGAGTCACAACATCGCCAGATTGGCCAAATAATATACTGATTTGCCTAAACCATGTCAGTAAACCATGTCATGATTTGCCTAAACCATGGCGATTTATATATACAACGACTGGAAACTATCGGGCACAAATCATCTGATCCAATGCGGCCACTCCGGAACCAGTTCGTCTGCACGACAACTGTGGTTCTCCTGAAAGCAGAATATTTCGTGAGAGCCTGCACTTGCGTAAGTGTTTTTCTCTGCAGACTCTATTATTGTCCCCCCTTGTAACCTTAGAACGGAACGAATAATGGACAACTTCGAATAATGAATTATCGTATCGAATACGAATACCACTGAGCAAAGACTACCCGACTCGCTTCCGAGATTTCTCATATTCGTGCAGCCCTAACTTTCAGACGTGCTAACCACGGCATACAAGTACCTTTAGTTGCGCGTTGAACGTTTTCATTCGTGGTGGTGATTAGGTCGAGGTTAAATGCGACAGAGTTGATGTAAATTGGTTCAGGGTACGCGCCGCCCAACCACGACAGCATTCCAGACAAAAAGGGAAATCGGTGTTAGCACCGCCGCTGTAAGCTTCCCTGTTTAAGGCGTGCTATAACAGACGGGAGGAAACCAAATTCCAGAGGCACGAAAGGCGGCGGAAATTTTTAACGACACAGGAAAAGGCCACCGATTGAAAAAGGCTTAACTATACACCGTAACCGCACGCGAGCATTAAAGTCTCCTTCACTACTATATGTACAGTTTCGAAAGGACACGGTAACCAGAGTGCCGGCGGTTGCGAATATCGCGCGATGGGGGACTCGGTGAACACGAAGCCAAAAAAAAAAAAAAAAGGCACAGAAAACACATACGTGCAGACACCGCCTCCGCGTTAGGAAATGAAACTGGAGCCCGCTTTCAGAGAGATTGGGGTTTGGAATATAATTAAGAAGGCTGCGGGCGTCGTGTCAGTGTGGAAGGCTGCCGCTAAAACCGGATAGCGCGGGCTTTGTGGTCTGCGACCGCGGAAGAGGGCGCGCGCATCGCATGACTCGCCGAACGGAAGTTTAGGGGGAGAAGGGGGTGACCATAAAAACGCGCGAGGCGCAGGCGGAAGCAGCGTCGAGAGAAAGTCGAGCGTTATGTTTTAGGAAAATCAATACGTCAGCGCTCTTGATGGATGCTTTGCGGCCGTCGGGTTACATATTTCTCGGCGGCGGATGACAAGTACGCATAGTGGCCCGTGCAGATTCGACGCAGTTGTGCGGTCCTTTGTTTAGGGAAGGGTGAATATAGAGGAAAGCCGGGCAGTACTCGACATATGTCGGGCTTACTACCCTGCGCGAAGCAGGGTAACGTTCTCGTTTTTGTTTAAACTACGTTGAAGCCAATGTCTTTCGTCCGGTTTTGCCGTTTCTTAGGGCACGTACACTAGCCCGTATTGTCGAACTTTGTCAAGTATTTCCGAGTGAATTCGGTTGATGGTATCATGATTGCATTTCGAATCGTAAAACCCACCCCACTGAATTGACTTCTTGGCGCTGGGGTGCAGAACTAATAAATAAATAAATAAATAAATAAATAAATAAATAAATAAATAAATAAATAAATAAATAAATAAATAAATAAATAAATAAATAAATAAATAAATAAATAAATAAATAAATACCGAACATTTGCAAACGAGGCGGCTAGAAATACCGTCAAACACAATAAGATCGAATTCGTTAAAATCAAGTTAGGCTGGAGCCAACTTTTCAAAAAAAATTGACTTCAGCGACATTCGAGGAAGGTAACGTCTAGCCAATAATATATTTTATATTGTCGTGAAAGCCTTGGCAAGAAACACAAAGATGCACCTCCTGAATAACAACGCACAGGGCTATCTATCTATCTATCTATCTATCTATCTATCTATCTATCTATCTATCTATCTATCTATCTATCTATCTATCTATCTATCTATCTATCTATCTATCTATCTACCCAACCATCCATCCTATCTATCTATCTATCTATCTATCTATCTATCTATCTATCTATCTATCTATCTACCTATCTATCTATCTATCTATCTATCTATCTATCTATCTATCTATCCTTCTATCGCTGTTCCTGCCCTCAGTGTTGAAATCAGAGCACGCTCCGCAGAGATGCCAACATCCTATGCCGTTTGCCGACGGGAATCGAATCTTCTATATATGTACATATCCGATAGGCCCGTGGCAATGTCATCGCGAAAGGCAGCCACGCGGTTCTTTCTCTCGTAGCGTCGCTAGCGCCGCCTCGCGGACGTGCATATACATGTATGTATTCCTCGATGCACCTGCGGGCGCCTATATGCAGCGCAGCGAAAGACGGGCCAACACGAACGCGAAGGCGGCAGGAAAAGAAGTACACCGATAGAGACGACGACGTCGCGGAAACGCAATCCATAAAAGTAATCCATCTTTCTTTCTTTCTTTCTTTCTTTCTTTCTTTCTTTCTTTCTTTCTTTCTTTCTTTCTTTCTTTCTTTCTCCTGAGTCAACGTGCGACCTTCCCCAGCAAGATCGGGTTACACAGGCTTTTTTCTCCAAAAGCACAGCCCGGGTGGCTCATCAAATAGGACGCTCCGGGCTCCTGCAAGAGAAGGGGGGGGGCTGCATGTGGTGGCCGGGGAGGAGCTCTGAAACATGGCCTCCTCCATTTTCCTTTCTGCGCTCTCCCTATGTAGGACTTGACAGACGTGAGCCTAGCTGAGCTTCAGGCTTGGAAGGGGACGCTGGAAGGGTCGCAGGGGATAGGGAGGGGGGGGGGGGGGGGGGAGCGTCGCAGCTCAAGCGCACCAATTACGCGTCCGCGGCTTAACTGTCCCCTCCAATAGGCGTCCGCGTGAACTCGAGCGGTGGCGGCGGCAGCAGCGGTGACAGTTCTTGGCGAGCTGTAACCCTGTGAAGTCCTCAGTGTGTCCCGTGCGCGGGGCATTGCGGTGAAAGACGAACGCCTGTCCACCATCCTATATGCTCCGTTTCGTAAATGTAGCAGACAACGCTACGAAGGCTTTTTCTCGCTGCTCTCATCCGCGACCAAAAAGCAATGCGTCGCGTAGGAAAGGAACATTTCATTTAGTACCGTAATGTGAATGACGATTTACACAAGCCTGTCGTCAGTGGCACATAGACACGGCAGACTGCAGTCGCTTAGCGAAACTCCCAAACGGAATTGGACAGGTTCGCAGTGTCCAAGGCATAGCGCCGATGCGAAGTTTATTAATTTTCAATGTTCAGCCCAACCCCAGTTTTTAAAGAATTCAAAGGTGCGCATTTATGTTCAAGCAGTTTTAAGGGCCCCTAGATCTCTTTGTCCAAATTCAATGGTTTTCAAGACTTTCAAGCAGGTGTACGAATCCTGTATACTATTTATTGTAATGGTAACAAATGTGAATTACTGCTCTGTTAAAGGGTGGTGCTTGTAATTGGACGGCCTATACTGTGTGAGGTTAGCAAGAGCTACTACACACTGAAACATTGACTTAGAGGATATGGGTACCCGGGCTTCGCGAGAATTCAACGTGCTCGAGAATTCCGTGCACCGTATGCTTTAGTGGTCGACTGCACCTAGATATTTTTTCTGCAATTTGTCGTAGACTTGTATAGACAAAAAAAAAAAAAAACATTGCATATCCTTTTATCGTTAGTTGTCTTTCAACTGTGTCGCGTGCTAGTCTCGCAACATTTGTTTGCAGCCTTCAACTGCATTGTGCAAGCCAATAATCTATCTATCTATTTATCTTTTTATATCTATCTATCTATCTATCTATCTATCTATCTATCTATCTATCTATCTATCTATCTATCTATCTATCTATCTATCTATCTATCTATCTATCTATCTATCTATCTATCTATTTAATGTCGAAAAAATTCAAGGGACACTTAGTTATCCCTGCGTGGAGAAATGCGAAAGCATTGCCACCACCAAAGGTCGCGGGTTAGAGTGCATTATTTAACTCTATCTTAATAAACTTCGCCTTAATTAAGACCTAAGCTCGTGGTTTCAACTCCCACCATTGGTCGCGGATTCGAGTGCATTAATTAACTCTATCTTAATTAACCTCGCCTTAATTAAGGCCTTATAAGCTCGTGGTTTCAACTCCCACCAATGGTCGCGGATTCGAGTGTCGTAATGAATTGTACTTTAATTAACTTTGCCGTAGTTGACGTCATCAACTGCGTCGATTAGCTCACTTCGACCATCGCGGCTCACTAGGACTCACTTGGATCGTGGTCACGCCAACGCCGGACTTTCTGCGACGCGGGGCCCTTAACGCTGTCGCGTTAAAAGCGAATTCCAGCCAATCCTGACGCTGAACATTAGCGAAGGCGATCAGCGAACGGCGCAAAGAGCACGTGCGAGCGAAAAGCTTTGGGCATTCGACCCCAAATGTCTACCGCCGCACGTCTGAACTGAGAAATGGTCGCCCACGTTTGGCGCCAGGTTGGCACTTGTCACTCAGCCGGCTCGTTGTATTGCATAGCAAGACGCTTACGTCAGCTAACTCGCGAGGGAGCACCGAATGAAATGAAAACAAAACAAAACACAGAGACCGTGAGATGAAACAAGAACCGGACCTAAGAAGGCTGTTTCGCAACTGACAGGCCCAACGGTATTTCATGTTTGAAAAAAAAAATCATGACGTCACTGTGCACGAGCCGCCTACGCGTAACCAGCGGCACCTGCTAAGAAAGAGTGAGAGAAAGAAATAAAGAAAGAAGGAAAGAAAGGAAGAACCGAAAAAAGAAGGAAAGAAAGAAGGAAAAAACAAAGAAAGAAAGGTTCCGCTTGCACCCGCAGTGATTGTTTGTTGAAACGCGGTGAAGACACCGGAGACGGTGACGTCAGCGCGCAGTTCGCCTTGCCTTTCATCCACTTCACGGTTTGCGTTATGTAGCCTTAAGAGGAACCATTAGCCCGTGGCCTCTCATTAGGTAAAGTGTTTGCAGAGGAAATCATCGAGCCGACTTCAAGGACATTTCGTTGGTAACACAAGAAAGGAGGTCAATTTCTATAGTCACTGCTTTGAGGGTACATTGTATCTAGGGGTCTTAAGTATAGGAAAGAAAAAAAAATATCCACAGTCGGGCGTTAAAAGTTTACGGGCCGCGTGATCTGAGAAAATGTCGAATTATTCGAGCAGTTTGTGAGTGCAGCGGTCAGTATCGTACAACGCTGAGTTGCTCGGACATGCTTAGTAAATTCTGGAAAACAGGAGTCTACTTCACAAAGCTTTTCGTTCTTATACGCGCTTTGTCATTGGTCGCTCGCCGGCGCTAATGTTCTGCATCAGAATTGGCTGGAATTCGCTCTAATGAAGAATCCTACCGTAAGTGTTTTTGCTGCATACAAGACCTGAATACCTGTCTGTACTTGCCCGGACTGCGGGAGTATTCAGCTTTTTATCACAGACTGTGGCCCGTAAGCCTCTGAAGTCGACTGTACAAAAATGGCGATATTTGAACATAATTAAACTGCCAAGCACGACCCTCCTTGTAATACAGTCGGTTCCCCCATTCGGCCTTATTATGTAGACACTGTAAATGAGTGTAATTTATACGACACCGACAACTTATAAATTACATTCATTTACAATGTCTACATCATCATACCGAATTGTGAACCGCTTCGTAGCCTTGTCTTTTTTATTGCGATAGCAATTATATGGACACTTCAACCGGATTTCTGCCGTCGCCGTCGCCGTGAGGTTCTCTATAGATAAAATCTTCGCCGCACGCCGTATGCCCGAGCGGAAGCGTGCGGGGACGCGCGCTATCACGGAGAGCGAACGCACTCAATCTCCCACGCGCAAGCAAGGAAGCGGGAAGCCAGCGCTGGAGGGAGCGGAGGGGGGGAGGGGGGCGCATTTCCACTCTGCCAACAACCGCGCTCGTCGCTCGCTCGCACCGTCGCTTATCTCCACACGGCTCTGACCTTTATGCGCCGTGCATTCGCCGCTCAGTTTCCGTTGAAGCGATAGACCGCACGTACCTTCGCCCGTTGGTGCGGCGTATGCGCTTGCTGCCAGCGTTTTGACAGTCGTTGTCTGCAGTCATTCAGTGTGATCTATTCATGTTTGTTTGTGCGCGCTCACACCACGCTTGTTCAATCAGTTAGTAATAGTCGGGCCACATTTTCCAACGCACGCTATACATGCAATGCTGCCCGGGTCGGCAGTGCAGCGCTACAGGTGTGTCCCTTCGCACGCGCTGCCCACGGGACGCGCTTCTCATCAACACCCCCGTTTCACACGCGCCTTCTCGTGGTCATCGAGTCTCTCTTCATGTCGGTCTACTTACGCCGCAGCACACCTGCTTACTTAATCAGCTCATGTTTACTACAATTCATATTGCTACCAAAGCCGCTCACCTTACTTCGTATGACATTGCTGTGTTGCTATCGCATTCATTGCTTCGCCCTTAGGGCGAAACTGTGACATTTTTTATTGACCTAAGATAATTTTTTTCTGCTCACCCAAAGCCCTTGTCCTCTATATCCACCATGGGAGATCAATATTTTTCTTTTTTTTTCTTTGCGCTGAAAGCTACACATGATGAATGTCCCCAACAATCCCGTTAGTCATGTTACTGCAGAGGGTATATCGTTTTTGTTTTCACTTGCACCCTATCGTGCCCATTTTGCTTGAATCATAATGAAAGGTCTACAGTATTTGGTAAATGAGATAGTTTTGAACTCGACCTAAATAACAGTAAGATGCCGGATAGCACACGAGAAGCAGACCTGAACACATGCTTCCCATTAGGGAAGAGCAAACGGACGTAGGCAGCTTCACGGGATGATCTCAGGGAATATGTGACGATATGAGGGGAAAGGACCACGCCTTTAAATCGGAATAGAGATAACACAGATGTTGGGAACGGAGGATGGAGTGAAAAATGTTAGGCCAAACGTTAAGAGGCAGGAAGAGAGAGGTGTGGATCAGAGCGCAAGCGGGGATAGCCGATACTCTAGCTGACATTAGGAGAGAAAAAAATGGAGCTCGGCAGGCCATGTAATGCGTAGGATGGATAACCGGTGGACCATTAGAGTTACAGAATGGATACGAAGAGAAGGGAAACGCAGTCGAGGACGACAGAAAACAGGTTGGGTGATGAAGTTAGGAAATTTGCAGACGCAAGTTGGAATCAGCTAGCGCAAGATAGAGGTAATGGAGATCGCAGGGAGAGGCCTTCGTCCTGCAGTGGGCATAAGTATAGGCTGATGATGATGTGATGATGAAACAGGCTTCACGTGGACACAGAAAACAAGCAGACCAGGTGCCGGGGACCACAGCGCCGGGATGGTTTTAGGGAAGATGCGCCGAGTTTAGGGGAAGTTGGACGAGCAGGCGGGATGAAATCAAGCGATAGAAAAGGGGGTGGCGTGGACATAACGGGAAGTATGCACATGACGTCAGAGATGGCACACTGCTGCCTCTTGACAGATTCCACAGCGCCGGTAGAGGAGATAAACGCACCGCGATATCGCAGCCTTTATCGCAGTCTTATACGTAACGGCCGTCATGGCGGTCATGGCGGTCGCGATGTCGTCGATTCATGCTCCTCGTATAGGGGACCAAAGGAATGTGGAGATAGAGAAGGGTCAGACGACGCTGAGGAAAGCATCAAATACGCGAGGAGGGGAAGGTGGGGACGTGCGGTTAGGGAAACAAGGAGAGGCACGAGTAGGGGGAAAGAAGGACACCGTGAAAAGGGGAGAAAGTCCGCATGCAGGGCGGGTTGGGGAATGTAGGAATGTAACGGAGGAGAAGGCGCCGAGGACAGCGTCGATGCGAGCTTCGAGAGAGAAAACAGGGGTGGGGGGAGACACTTGCGGTTAGGGAACAAGGTGGCAATAGCATTGGGGAAAGAGAGCGAACGTGGCGGAATGGGCAAGAAAGAGTGGGCGCCCGGGACGTTGTTAGGGAAGAGAAGGGCAGGGAAGCCTCGCCGATGTCGGGAAAATGGGAAGAGAGGACGAATGGCTAGGGAGAAAGCGGCGACGGAGAAAACGGGAGAGAAGGGTCGGCGGACCAATTGCGCCGAAAAGAGCGATTACCGCGCGCTCTCTCTCTCTCTCTCTTTCCTGTCGGCTGATCGAAACGGTCAGGATGCTTACTGGCGCTCGCGCGCTGGATCTCTCTCGATTGCCGGGCCGTTCGTTCGATGACGATGGGCACGCTCGACGCCGTGGCGCGCCCCCCTTATCGTTGTCGCAATCATCATAACGGCCTCCGACGCCTCTCCTCTTCTTAGGGACGCATTTGGTCCCGGGAACCTTTTGCCGCGGCCGCTCTTGCGTCCGTCGTTAACGAGTTCGCCGTCTCTGCGCACGTTCCGGTGATGACGGCAGGCGTCGTGTTTGGCGCGGCTGCGTGGAGGAGCGCGGGCACACATAGGCGACTGCGTAACGACGTCGTCGTCCACCGCGTGTCTGAAAAGGTGCTGTTCCATAAAGGGTCCGCGGCTCGGCGATCGCCGGACTGTCACGCGGCTCATCGGTCCGTTGTAGAAGTAGTATTGGTGCGAGTGTGTGTGCAATTGAAAACGACGAAGCAAGTAAACCAATCGGAAAGCATCGGGTGACGACAGAAGTGGGGAGGAGGAGGTGGATGAGAGAAAAAAAATGAGAAAAGAAGAAGGAAATACGGTGGTATCTATAGATAAAGTGATCACGGGACACCTGAGCGTGATTTCACCGGACCAATGGCTTGTGAAATCAGTTTTCTCATCACGATGATGTGAAACCAGCTATAACCATCGTGGTTGCTTAGTGGCTATGGTGCTGGGCTGCTAAGCACGAGGTCGCGGTATCGAATCCCGGCCACGGCGGCCCGATTTCGATGGGGGCGAAATGCAATAACACCCGTGTACTTAGATTTATAAGGTGCACGTTATAAGAACCCCAGGTATACGTATAGTCCAATCAAATTACTCCGGAGCCCCCCACTACGGTCTGCCTCATAATCAGATTGTGGTTTTGGCACGTAACACCCCATAATGTTTTAACCAGCCATATATATATATATATATATATATATATATATATATATATATATACATACTTTGCGGAACGCGATTTTCGCCCATGCTGTACTTTCACTGTTACATATTCCACTAGGCTTTATTATATACTGGGTCTCCCAGCTAACGTTAGCAAGCTGTTACAAGAAGAAAAAAATAGACACGGTGCGAGGTACGATTATAAGACCAATACGGTTTTAAGTCGTCAGAGATATGACGACCGAACAGCGTAGGTCTTTTAGCGTAGATCTTATCTCGTAGCGTGTTCTTTTTTTTTTTCGTTACTTTTATCAGCGTGGCCAACGTTAGCTGGAACGCCCAGTATATACTGTTCAGTGCTCCTCAAGAACGCCGCTTTTAAATTGTCTCCATGCTACGCGACACGCATTCTACTCGGCTTTGAGCGAGACGGATCGAGTTTATTCAGCACGAAATGGCCCTGCGCGCGGCGTCGTTTTGCCCGTTTGAGACGATTTCCCGAGCGGCTGCAGGCTATATATAACTAAAATTAGACGAGGGAATTCGCCCACTTTCGTGCGGAGTCATAAACGTGGGCATTCTGGAAGCCATCTGCATAACATGTTCTGTAAACGCGTATAGACCAAGAGACATTTAGGTTTTGAGGAAAACTTGCAATCTGCGCTTTTGGTTATGTGCACACTTTGTCCGCTTCCGACGCAAGGCTCGTCACAAGTATACCCTAAGTGGAAGGGATGTTCGAAAGTTTATTCGCGATTTTTTTTTACGTGGCAAAATCTCAAGCACGAAGTGAGCAGTTCCTTTGATTATAGGCCGATACATGGACTTGGTGATTTCACCGAGTGGCCTGTTCTGTCGCTCGAATACTTAGACGATATATGCGTATATATCTTATCTGTACGTACGTGACCTTTTTCCTAACTATTATCTAACTTTATTTTTAATTTCCTCTCACCCTGTCCTTTACTACCTCTCCCCCTCTATACTGAGCGATGATCACGTGTGAGCATGCTACTGCCAGACATTTACAGCGCGGGCAGCCAGGAATGTATTTCACTTCGTTCCTCTCTACTTTAAACGAACAACCGGTTACTGCGCTTGTGAATTGGGTTTTCGGCGTTCGAGCTACTTTAACCCCGAAATGGGCGCTTTGGCGTACGTGTACTGGCATTTCTAGGTCATTTCGCACGAACCAAATCGCTTCGTGTTTCCAACTTTCATCGTAAAATGGCAAGAGTTAACCCAAAGGGTTCGAGAAAGCGTTTTATAGTCGTTCGGTACGGGACGCATATAACATCGAACAGCGTAGACGCAGGTGCGAGCACCAGTTAGCGACAACCCGTGGCGGTATACAAGGTGAGAGCGAATATTACACATTTAAAAGACGGCTCTATTATGCCTGTTTGCGGGAATTGGGGGAAGGGAGCGAAGTGTGGGCAACCGTGGAAGCGTCACGTGAGAAGTTCCCTGGTGAGTAAAGAGTCTCTTCGACGTTAGCCTCTGGTCGGACCCATGCCCTCAAATGACGTCATCTCCTCATAGACCGGCGCGTTTCTCGGAAGTTACCTTAGCAATTCTGCATTTCCACGTCGAAGTGACGAAACCTCCCTCGCGCATGCGCAGCATTCCGGTGCTAAGGTGAGCCGGGGCATGCAGAACTACTACTGCGATGAACTGCTATGTCCCACTTTGCTGCTGGCGTAAAAGCACTCGACAGTTACAAAATGTACATGAGGATAGGTATACCGCTTCTTCATATATATATATATATATATATATATATATATATATATATAAGAGTATTAGATTTAAAAATATGCAAATGGCCACGTAGCTGGACAGAATCAGGTAATGCGGGTCGCCAGCGGCGAGTCGTGCGGCAATCTTTCGTGTATTTGTGGGCTTCTTTCACGCCCGGAAAAACACCTTTATGTAGCACGTATCGAGCAACAGAAAGCTGCATCGGGAGTTTCTCATGTTGCTCTACCATTTTCTCATTGACACTTTTCATCTAATTATAATGTTTGAGAAGTCGATTGAATAAATGACTAATTATCTGTTTAGGCGGAATGCAAAAAAATAATCTCAGTATCTTCAAGCGACGGCACGCAACATTACCTTGGTTCTGTCCAGCTACGTAGCATTCGCATATTTCTTGCAGTTTGCCCAAAGTTAAGTGGTTAAGTTAAACACCCTGTACAAGTAAAAAAAAAAGAAAAGAAAAAAATGAGGCGGAAGGTAAACCATGCCTTTACTCCCTTCAGCTTAGTAGGCCTCACTCCCAGGGGCACAAGCTTCCCCGCGCAACTACTAGAGGTCACTGCCGACACGGTACAGCGTAGAGGCGTAGCTCCTTAGCGCTCGCTGCGCCACGGCCCCAAATCCGTTGATACACGAAAGCACCTTCAAGACGACCGAGCGACGGCTTTACCACTAGGGGGCCTAAAACCACGCCTGTCCTTAATCTCATTTGTGTTTCGCCCGCAGAACGGGCAGAGCTCGTTACAGATGAGGTTAATTTTGAATCCCCGCCTCCCGCGAAATCACGGGGCAAGCGCATCCAATTACCGTTCTCTGGACAACCTCTTCTCCGTCGCATCACCCCCACGTCCCCCGCACAACGACGTCCACCTTAACCCTCGAGTCTATCAGCTGAGTTTCTACGAGAGGTCGCAGCAGAAGATTCCAAGCCCTGCGTAAGACTGTCAGCACTCTTGAGTGGAAGACGAGACTTGTCGAGAGTATGTTTCCTTCTTGTACTTTTTTTGCATTTATTTTCAGTAAGATCGTCGCAACACTCTGAAGCAGATGACCCGACTTCTGGAAATTCTTTTCTGTCGTCTTCTTCTTTCTGTATCGCTTTCATTTTCCCCGTTCCGAACAGCGTCTTGAAGCAGACGACAGGACTTCTGAAAGTTCTTTTCTGCCGTCTGCTTCCTTTCCGTTTTGCCTTTTTTTCCCTATTTCCTTAATCCACTTCGTTTGTGGCTCTCCGTAAACGCCACTAGAAAAGAGGATTATCGTCTAGGGATATTCTACTGCTTTATACACCCCGCAGTATCTGCGCCCGGAAGACCACTAGACGAGGCTAAAGGCGAAGGCGTACGTGTCGCGACGTACAATAGCCGACGTGGTCCCTTGAAGCATACTTCCGTGTACGTCACATCATTAGCGATTCTTTCAGGTGCAGAAAAAGTTGAGAGAGAAAGAGAGAGAAGAAAAGAGAGAGAGAGAGAGAAGAGAAAAAAAAGGGACGATTACGGCTGCTGCTCGAGCTTTCGCTTCGGGGTCTTGCTGCCGTTGCCGGCGTGCTGCTGCTTCTCGGGCTCGTAGCTCGGGATTAGCTTCGCGGCGTTGCCGTCGGGCTACCGCGTCTCGTTCTCGAAGTGTAGGATCACAGGTCACGACGTTTGCGCTTACGCTCGCGCTCCTCCATACTTCAGTGCTAAGTGTAGCGACAGCGGCGCCTGCACAACACCTGCGCGCGGTCGGCATGCGCGCTGCGTGCGTGACGGGGAGCTACAACGACGACGGCCACAACGGACATCGTGAGAGCCTAAGGAGCTTGGCTCCTAAAAATCGCGAAGGAAATAAAACCACTACCAGATGGTGCCCTTGCGCTTGGTGGCGCCACCTACCGCCCCGTTTCAATGGGGACGCTCATAGCATCCGTCTACCCATCCATCCACCCATCCATCCATCCCAGTTTCAGATACAATACCAAAAAAAAAAATGAAATGACGGCCCAATCTGCTGCGCTGAGAGAGGTGGGCATGAGCTAATTCGCCGAGTCAGTGTCGGCTTTCCACTCCGAGACTGTTGTACTAAAGGAAAACACAAAGGTCAAAAGCGAAAACTTACATCAGTTAAGGTTTAGAAAAGATAGGAAAGATGGATTCTATGCAGATAGCGTGAACAGAACAGACGATAAAAAAGAAGCAAAAAGTCGAAGTTTCGCCCGAAAGACGAAGCACTGATAGCGATAGCAAAGTCTCACACAACTTCACGAAGTAATATGAAGTAGTGTTCGTACTTTTATCGGCATTATAAATTGCAGTAAACATTCGCTTACTAATTTAAATTAACAATCATGGTGTCACGCGCACACAGGCAAACTGTGAGCAGACCTCACACGATGACCACTGAACACTCGTTGTTACTAACGCTAGCATGATGAGGCGCGTCGGAGGCGGGGAGGGAACGCTTCGTGCTGCCTCTTGCTTCACCTCGTCTCAGGAAACTTGGCATTACGCGACCTCCAACACTGGGCGCGCGGGAACACAGCACGCATGAAGCCACCAGCCATCTCGACTCGCATCAACGTTTGCAGCCGCCGCAGATTACCTCCAAGATACGGCGCAGGGGCCGCGCATGCGCTCGAGGACAGCCATGCGCAGCAACGGCTGGGGTAGAAGAGACGCACGCTCACCTGCCCCCCTCCACCCAATCCTAACACGCACTTGAGCACGTTACCGCGCTCTACCCCCCCCCCCCCCCCCAGCGAACGATAGCACGCGTTTTATCACGTGACCTTTAACACTGGGTGCGGGGGAAGATGGCGCGCTTCAATCCAGCACCCTTATCCGCTCACCCTCGTAGGCTTTCCCTCGCACCCATCGCATACGGTGCGCGCGGCGCGATAGGATCTAATTGCACCTGGGATTTATACGGGACATCACGGTGACGGCGAAAATTCACCTGGAGTGTCCATGTAATATCGCAGTAAAATAACGTACAGAAGCGTCTTCTTGTCTTTCCTTTAACCGGTGCACCATCCCCACTTTCTTGGTATCCTTTGAGCGTGTGAGGGGAGGGGACTTTATTTCAGAGGTCCACTTATGCAACAGCATGTCGCGTTAATCTGGTTGGGTTCATAGTGCTTAAAAGTAGACCTTCGCGTGACGCAAAGAAGAAGGGCATCCGTGTTCGTTCGCGAGAACGAAATACGCACTTCGGAGGCATCGTTCAAAACTATCTATGTTTCAGTGTGTGCCTGCTTGTTCCTGCGCACGCCAGTGTACAGGTATCCACTAAGGTGCGAGAAGCTTTGAAATTTCTAGAGGTATAAGATATAATACGGGATAGCCGGCTTGCTCTTGGATGGTACTCCAAGTGCGATGCTAAGCCAGCTCTTCAAACTAGTGATTGCGTCATGAGACGAAGGTATAAGAAGACAATGGTAAATTATAATAAGATGTGACTGCGCAACCAACGTTGAGAAGAAAGAATGATAGACGTATAACATTAACAAGTGTACAATGATAGCAGCATAGATTAGTGGCCGAAGGTGGATGGATGACATTCTAGGCTGAAATTAAGTAGTTTTACCTCGGGGTCCACTCTGATTTCTCATTCAAATGCATGTAGAACGCAGCAATGTTCTCGTTAAACCACCGCTATACTGAAATGAATGAAATGTGTTGCAGTTAAGACAGAAAGCTAGGTTATACCGATTATAGAATGTTTAATTTTTATTTAGAGCACCAAAGTATTTACAAAAATTGCTGAAAATGGGGAGCCTAAAAAAATTTGAGTCACTGTAAGTTTACGAACTTGCGATTCTGTATTACAAATACGTATCGCATTTTAGTACATTGCATTTATTAGATCTAAAGCGCACAAATCTAATATATGAGTTTATAGCTTATGTGAAATTGTTACTATGTTTACAGAAATCATACTCAGAAATTAGTGGTATATACTTGAGAGTGGTGTATAATGTATTATAAGTCAATCTCTTTCGCTTTAGATGCCTCAGTAAATGCAATTTACCGAACTCTGACGTCGTTTTTTTTATATGGATGTGTTAAGGAATTATAAGTATGGTACGTGAGCTTTTTTTTCGGTTTAGAATTATCTTTTTCTGAGAAACATTGATGCCTTAATATAACCTGCCTATTGTAGTCGCTAGACCTTACCTTTTACTTTTGAACGCAACACACCTAATGAATTTCAGTGCACTGGAAGCCGCGAAAAACGATTTCTCCGTTTCCCTTGCCTAGGGTATCGATAGGAGCCGTTCGAACCAGTTATGTAGTGTGAAAGGCCTAACCGGTGGTTTTTTAGGGTTAACAAATAGGACGCTTTCACTTCTTTACAAAAAAAAACGATTTCTTGGATATTTAGGCCAATAAGAGCAGTTAAAGCGTAATAAACAATTGTACAAGAACGTGCCAAGTCGCAAACACGCGAGTAATAGTCAAATGGATGTACTACCCATTACTCGATCCCATAGTTTAAAAGAACGATCACAGCTTCAAAATTTCATCCGGAGTAATTTTAGTACAAAACGCTTTGCCTGCCACTCTGTAAAGAGATGCTAGCGTGAATTAAAGTAGAACAAATAAATGAATAGGCACTAAAGAGAGCAATAAGGGCTGCCGACACCTTCCGCCAGAGAGCGCTTCGAAGGAGGAATGGGTTAGGCCTAACGCGCGATCTCATTATGCAGAAGCGACAGCTATACGCGTCGACAAGCTCATCTCATTTTCTTTCTCGCATCTCATTTGCCTTCATCTCCAAGCGTCGGGCGCCGCGAAGCGCACTGTGGGTCGAAGTATCAAAAGCGTAACGCACACAGCCCGAGACGCGTTTGATATATTAACATCCTTCGACGCACCGACAGGCGGCGCTGACGTCTTTAGAGAGGGCTTTCGAGCCGCGCATGCGCGCGGCGAGGCGTTCGCTCATTCGCCCAGCCCGTCTAACCAACGAACTCGCTCGAGTCCACGCCGTTTTCAGCGACGTCATTACGCTGTACAAAACGTAACGACGTCGTAACAATGTAGGAAGGAAGAAATAAAGAAACAAAGAAGCGAAGAAAGAAAGATGGAAAAAACAAAGAAAGAATAAAATAAAGAAGAAATAAGGAAGAAAAGAAAGAAAGAAAGAAAGAAAGAAAGAAAGAAAGAAAGAAAGAAAGGAAGAAAGAAAAGAAAGAAAGAAAGGCGGAGAACTGCCATCACCGGCCTAATCTAGTTTTCTCTTTCTTTCATTTCTTTTTTTTATTATTACTATTCGGCGCCTGGTCTAGATAGGCAGAAAGGAAGAAATGAATATTTACGGATCCGGCTGCCATACCGACTGCCAAGGCCCGCGATGCGTCCCAACAAATGGCTGCCCCGGCAATTCTCACCTTTCCCTGTAAGCGACGGTCCGTTCCCAGTCGCCTCCATTCATCATTAAAAAAGCCCCGACCGTCGCACGCGGTCCCCAGCTATAACTTTTAGGTCCTAGCGCGACGCGCTGCGGCCTTGCCAACGCACCGCGAATCTTCGATTTCTGGCTAGAGATAAATTTTTCGACGCTCAGCAGTTTCACAACGGCAAATGTACTAGCCGAGGTTCTGCCGAAGTCGTGCAGCGCTTCTGTTAAGTTGCGGAGCCAGCATCAACCAATCAGAAAAAAGAGTGTGACTACCGCCTGCGTCCTTCTGCACATCGCCTGTGTCGTCCGCCCTGTTGTTGACAGCAGACGATTCTATAGCCCCGGGTCGTCTGCTGCTGGAAATAAGCGTTTTCTTTTCCTTGATGAGGCGCTGCATGAGCCGTCGGCAGGCGAGTAACTCTCACTGCATGAACTTTTTCATTTCCTATTGGCTAGATTTTTTTTTTATTTAACAAGAAACTTGACCACGCATCTCGTGACCGGACGCTGCATGTTAGTGCTTTTCCATCTGCTCACTGTTCTAAACAGCAGACGATGTCTTTCCGCGAATATCCGTTGACAAGAAGAAGCAGATGGCTCGGCTAACTAGACGGCGGGAGGCCAATGTGTTAATTAATCAAGTTCAAAAAAATCAGCAGCCCTTCCCCTGTCGAGAAAATGGGGGTAAGCGAAGCTTGTCGTGGGTGTATCTGATCTTCGTTGTGATTTCCTTTATTTCTCTCTACCTCTCTTTATTTCTTTCTCTCTCTCTTCCTTTCTCTTTGTATTTCTTTCTCTTTTTTGACCCTGATATGTGCCATTGAACGTGCACCCTTTCTGCACTATCGCCAGGATCGGCCCACTTTTCAGCGTGAAACCGCCGCCGCCGCCGCCACCACCACCGCCGCCGGCACTTGTGAGCCTATAAAGTTTCGCTTAAAAACAAGACGGAAACGTCTGCCCAGGACGTGGTAAAGCAACAAAGCACTACTTCTTTGACTGGTGTCAACGCGCTGCAAACGTCGCGCAAACATTGGCACTACTTTCTTCTGCGCTCTGTGCGCCTCGTAGCTACCATAGTACTGCGCCGTTCTGGAGAACGGTGGAGCGTAGACGACCCAAGAAAAGCGATGCATATTACATGGGAGGCTCTGTCAAAGCCCGGTTCTCTGTTTTTGTTTTCGTGTGTTTTTATTTTTCTCATTTCTTTCTCTCTTCGTCGATGTATCTCGTCTTCGCGCGGGAGCATCCCCTCGGGCTACTTAATCCTGACGTTGCCTTTCTAGTGCCGGGACGAGGTTCTTTGGAAGAGTAAACAAACAAAGTAAACAGATGAGAAAGCAAAGCCACTACTACGTCGATAGCGGAAGCAGTGACAGGTGCGCATCTAGGATTTGTTACATTTCCGGCACATATCGTATACATAGGTACTGCATACTGGCTTTATTGGCTCGGAGCTGAGCCGATGCTGTTACGAGATCGACGTTGTATACCCGAGCCACGAAGTCGTCGAGATACAAATAAGTGTTCTTCCTTTTCATCCTCCTTCTATCTTGTCCGTCCTCCCTATCTCCCCCTCCTTTTTTTATATGTGTGTATATGTGTGTTTGTCAGCAAGAGTTGCTGGTTAAGCCTAGTAGTTGCTGGCTGTATCTCGTCAACACTTGCTCTCGGCGTCGCCGGCAAGTTATGTAGGTCTGGCTATTCTGGGATTGAGTCAAGAGTCGTCACGATAACTTGCGAGCTTAAGATGGAAAGAAATCAGGCAGCTACTTACAGAAAGCAAGCAGTATTATGACGAACGCTAGTCTATTAAGCTTATCCGAGCCGTGAGAAGGGATGTATAGACGGCGGTTGAATACCGGACGCAGCACGTCAGCCTACGCGGTTCGCGTTCGGTGAAGCGAGATTATGCGAGAGCAGAATGCTCCTGTTATCCATCCGGGCATGCGCATTAACTCAAGCGCTGGTTGTTGAAGCATTCAAGCACTGCTTTATTTATTTGTGTCTATGTTTGTTTGTTTGTTTGTTTGTTTGTTTGTTTCGAGTCCGGAGGCCTGAATAGGCCTAACCAGAAGGCCTAACATGAAGGTCCAACCCAGACGCCAACTCGAAGGTCCGAATGTCCGGGCCTTTCCACACCTTTGGCCACTTGCTCTACGCCATTGGCATTCATCGAAGACCGCTTTATCAACGACTTCATCGCTCCGGCCATATCACCACCTTTGTCATCCACCCACAAGCCACTACATGCACTAGACCCCAAGGCCGATGAGGAGCTACTTGACTCTCTTTTCGCGTTCTTGTTTCAAGGCCTTTAATCCCTCCTTGGCCTTTTTTCTCCCTTAGTTTACGGCAAACTTACACCAATTAACGATACCAAAAGTGCATGATTCGCAATATTTATTTCAATACGGCAATTATCATCATCATCAGCCAATATTTATGTCCACTGCAGGACGAAGGCCTCTCCCTGCGATCTCCAATTACCCCTGTCTTGCGATAGCTGATTCCGACTTGCGCCTGCAACTTTCCTAACTTCATCACCCCATCTAGTTTACTGCCGTCCTCGACTGCACTTCCCTTCTCTTGGTACCCATTCTGTAACTCTAATGGCCCACCGGTCATCCATCCTACGCTTTACATGGCCTGCCCAGCTCCATTTTTTTTTCTCTTAATGTCAATTAGAATATCGGCTATCCCCGTTTGCTCTCTGATCGACACCGCTCTCTTCCTGTCTCTTAACGTTAGGCCTAACATGTTACGTTCCATCGCTCTTCAGACACAGCAATCAAGTAATTCTAAACGCTTTCATTCATTTCATAAATTGTACGTGTGCTTTACTGTTTATTGGATGGCGTAATAGAATATCCAGCTACTCCAAATGCGCATAGCAACAAGCGCCCTCTTCGATCCGCGACGACTTATAAGGCTCAGCAAACAGGTTCTTCGAAAGCTCAAAGCGGCATTCCTGTCCATTTTCGTATAGGTTTGCGAAGCACAATCCGTGGCTTTCCGGCTGTAAATAACGGGTCGAGCATCGAGTGGGCGTGAAACGGGTACAGCCGGAGAGGCAAACATGGCGTCGACCCATAATAAACAGCCCGCCTCCACGGTGTGTCGTCTGCTATAAGCGGGACCGCTGCAGGTGGCGGCCGCGGTCACGGGGCGTCGTCTGCTAGCCGCCGCCGTTGGGCGCCATCATGGAAACGGCTAAGCCTCGCCTCTCTCGGCCACGCGCGTTGGCGCCGGCGAGGCTTCGATGAAAGTTTGATGACCCACGAGCGCTTGTGGGATTTGGAGTCCCCGCGAAGTTGACCCGGAGCACTTTCCCAACCAATCCCGGGTCGATTCCCGAACCTCCTTTTTTTTTTTTTTTTTGGTCGCCTGGTTTTCCTACTTGATTTTTTTTTTTGGCATTTTGGCCCCTATATGACCGTGATGAGACCGCAATGCACGGCGCTATATACGACGGTTGTGATGGGTGGGCCGTGACTGCTGGACCGGTCTTGGCGTTTTACGCATATTGCGCTATTGACCGCCGTCGGCCCCTCTATAGACTTTTCTATACTTATAGTCCCTGGCGTACCCGCTCAAGTACGAGCAGCTCCGAAATGTCTATAAATGAATCCCAACGTCAACGTCTTGAGGCCGCGCATATTTGACGCCGCAGGAACATAACTTTCTTTTCTTTTTTCCCCCTTTATATTTTATGCATTTATTTATTTAATTATTTATTTTTGTCGTATTATTTTTTTTTCTTTGGTGAGAGAAATCACAGATGCTTATGGCCTTATGGCCTTGAATACTAGCAAGCCAAAAACGTATTTATAGATATCACCTGTGGCGTCCGCACGGTAATTCGGAGCAGACGACTTGTGTTATAGACTCTGCGGTAAAAGCAGACGATTATGTGTTGGCTATATCTCACAGAAACCTATGGATACTGTGATTCAAGTAAAACAAAAAAGAAAAAAAAATACCAAACATTATTGAGACTATACGCAAACGTACAAATGATATAGGGTGAAAAACTGATAATAAGGCACAAGGTAACTAATATCGACGCTTGTACACACGAACTGCGACACGGACTGCGACAGTAGAATATTTCACGACCTCCCACAATGAGGAGCTGTGTGTTTTACAGTGACTCATGGCGTATACGTTTTTTACATGTCTGAGCTTTAAGATACCCTTTATCGCAGACGAGAAACGTAATGTAACTCAATTTTGTGGCCATAAAGACATGCTACAAAGTATATAACTAGCGATTAAAAAGAATAAAACATGGATCATAAACGAAATACAGCGATATTTTCATTGTCTTTGGACGCTGATATAATCTCGACCGGGTGAGGTGGGTCGTCACCGCAGGAATCAGGAGACGACGATGAAGGCGGGCATCGAAATGATGAAAAATAGAAAAGATTGTATTCACTTCATTGGTACATGGTTTTGACTCTATCTGAGTCTCGAGCGGTTCTCATTAACACGGGGGCCAGGACGGCCTTAAATCCCCTCGTGGTGGCCGGCGTTTCCTTCGGGGAAGTCCTCTCTCCGGTGGTCAAGTTGACGACCTCCTCGTCCTCGGGTCCTCCTTCTTGGTAGCTCGCCGTTTTCGTCTGCTCCGTAGAGGTGAGAGCTCTCTCGGGGCTGAAGGGGATTATCTCGTCACGGGAAAAGCGCTGGGGCTTGCTTCCCACATTGGAGAGATACAGATTCCAGGCATAACCTGTCGATGACTCCTTCGGGGAACTTGTGGAAGTGTCAGACCTCTGTCGGGCGGTCAAGTTGGCGACCTCCTCTCCCTCGGGTCTTCTTCTTGGTAGCTCGCTGTTTTCGTCTGCTCCGTAGAGGTGAGAGCTCTCTCGGGGCTGAAGGGGATTATCTCGTCACGGGAAAAGCGCTGGGGCTTGCTTCCCACATTGGAGAGATACAGATTCCAGGCATAACCTGTCGATGACTCCTTCGGGGAACTTGTGGAAGTGTCAGACCTCTGTCGGGCGGTCAAGTTGACGACCTCCTCGTCCTCGGGTCCTCCTTCTTGGTAGCTCGCCGTTTTCGTCTGCTCCGTAGAGGTGAGAGCTCTCTCGGGGCTGAAGGGGATTATCTCGTCACGGGAAAAGCGCTGGGGCTTGCTTCCCACATTGGAGAGATACAGATTCCAGGCATAACCTGTCGATGACTCCTTCGGGGAACTTGTGGAAGTGTCAGACCTCTGTCGGGCGGTCAAGTTGGCGACCTCCTCTCCCTCGGGTCTTCTTTCTTGGTAGCTCGCTGTTTTCGTCTGCTCCGTAGAGGTCAGACGCTCTCTCGGGGATGAAGGGGATTATCTCGTCACGGGAAAAGCGCTGGGGCTTGCTTCCCACATTGGAGAGATACAGATTCCAGGCATAACCTGTCGATGACTCCTTCGGGGAACTTGTGGAAGTGTCAGACCTCTGTCGGGCGGTCAAGTTGGCGACCTCCTCTCCCTCGGGTCTTCTTTCTTGGTAGCTCGCTGTTTTCGTCTGCTCCGTAGAGGTGAGAGCTCTCTCGGGGCTGAAGGGGATTATCTCGTCACGGGAAAAGCGCTGGGGCTTGCTTCCCACATTGGAGAGATACAGATTCCAGGCATAACCTGTCGATGACTCCTTCGGGGAACTTGTGGAAGTGTCAGACCTCTGTCGGGCGGTCAAGTTGACGACCTCCTCGTCCTCGGGTCCTCCTTCTTGGTAGCTCGCCGTTTTCGTCTGCTCCGTAGAGGTGAGAGCTCTCTCGGGGCTGAAGGGGATTATCTCGTCACGGGAAAAGCGCTGGGGCTTGCTTCCCACATTGGAGAGATACAGATTCCAGGCATAACCTGTCGATGACTCCTTCGGGGAACTTGTGGAAGTGTCAGACCTCTGTCGGGCGGTCAAGTTGGCGACCTCCTCTCCCTCGGGTCTTCTTTCTTGGTAGCTCGCTGTTTTCGTCTGCTCCGTAGAGGTGAGAGCTCTCTCGGGGCTGAAGGGGATTATCTCGTCACGGGAAAAGCGCTGGGGCTTGCTTCCCACATTGGAGAGATACAGATTCCAGGCATAACCTGTCGATGACTCCTTCGGGGAACTTGTGGAAGTGTCAGACCTCTGTCGGGCGGTCAAGTTGACGACCTCCTCGTCCTCGGGTCCTCCTTCTTGGTAGCTCGCCGTTTTCGTCTGCTCCGTAGAGGTGAGAGCTCTCTCGGGGCTGAAGGGGATTATCTCGTCACGGGAAAAGCGCTGGGGCTTGCTTCCCACATTGGAGAGATACAGATTCCAGGCATAACCTGTCGATGACTCCTTCGGGGAACTTGTGGAAGTGTCAGACCTCTGTCGGGCGGTCAAGTTGGCGACCTCCTCTCCCTCGGGTCTTCTTTCTTGGTAGCTCGCTGTTTTCGTCTGCTCCGTAGAGGTCAGACGCTCTCTCGGGGATGAAAGAGGATTATCTCGTCACGGGAAAGGCTCTCGAGCTTGATTCCCACATTTCACAGGTGCAGTTCCAAGCCGATCATAACAGCCCGTCCACCGCCGCAGGAGGTCTCGAAGGGGTTGCAGCATCCAAGCACCTCGAAGAGACCATAGACCCTGTGCCTCTGCTTTGTTTCGCCGTTCGTTCCAAGGCAGGCCAGGTGACACCCTCTGGAAATAGACCACGCCAAGCCCAAGGCACAACAAACAGAGAGCACCCAACTAACCATGAGAACTGCCAGGTTCACACATTCTTCACACAAAACCTTATCAGAATTAAACCTGCAGCCCTCGTTCGAGCTTCCCGAAAATTAACAAAAGGAAAAACTAGACTTAAGTGCATATTTCAATTAACCTGATACCTAACGTTTTTGTTTCTCCTGCCCGGGAAAGCCACATTTATTGAGAGACCGAGAGTGCATTGAAAATGATCAGACGAATAAATGCTGCGCAGTGAGTTAGTTACTCGTTGGGTCAATAGTATCTGCCAGTACCAGCGCTTCTAAGGCAAAATGTACTGCGCTCTGATGACCGCTTGAACTCCTAATTAAGCTGATTCATAAAGTGGCATTTAAAGCCAGAAAACCAAAAGCCATACTCTATCTGCAATGGTAGCCGATAAACGCACCTACCCTGTAAGCATTGAATTACCCAAAATGGTTTGTTTCTACAAACCTCCAATGTCAATGCCTATCTACAAAAACAGCGCGTTCACGAGCCACCACCGTCGCAAAACCTGCTTCGCAGTTTTATTTGCGTAACTGGCGCGCATAACAATCATCACAACGAATCACCGAGATTAACGCGGAACCTTTGAAATTAAAAGAAATAAGGTCTTAATAACTAACAAATGAAAAAAAAAATGCAACGTGCTCTATTTACAAATTTACAAACGGGAACCTTATGGAGGCGCCCAATTCGACAATTACTACCTCCTAATGCGCACTCGACTAGGTCGCAATCTGAAAGTCATTGGGCCTCGCCATGGGCAATAAAGGGTGCAAGACACACACTGCCCCCTCCCGTCATCTGTCAATTCGTGTGGCCGCAGCTTTCTTTTGCGTCTCAGGCAGGGAGGCCGTAAACGCGAGGAGAATCGCCATTCTTCCTTTGTCTTCGCTCTCGCGGCGCAGTCCCCCTCATTGACTGTTTGACTGGCCCTGTGCTTGCGCGCGTACCTCATCCAGGTTGCCCCTTTCAGCCGCATTCCTACTCGCGGAGACGCGCCCTGTTCTGTTGTCAGCCGCCTTTGGCGACGTCTCCGTTTTCTCACCCACCGTAACGAGCCCTTTGAAGTTCTGCGTGGTGGCCTGTTCCCTTCGCTTACGGGCTGCGGTGTGTCTGTCTCGAATTTGCGCTGTGCTAAATACTTCGCTCGTTTGCGCTGTCTGAAAAATTTTTGCCTCGCCAGGCGGTCACCGAATGTGCCTGTGCAATCCTCGATCGTCCGGGTCCTGCCCTGTTTGGCCGCCATATCAGTCTCCTCTCCTTTGGACGATTCCGGAACCCCGCTCAAATGCGGAGGTACAAGGGAGGTTTTCAGCGCCTCCTTGACCTTTTTAGGGCTGCTAAAACAAGCCTTGTCTCCGCAAGGAACGTGCTCCGGAATAGCCACTGTTTCTACCTTCGCGACGTAATTGCTCTCTTCTGCCGCGATTCCTTCTTTAACAACCTTCAAATGGTCTAAATAGCCCTCCGAATGTGACAGCTCCAAATTAGTTTCTAATTCCTCTACCAGCCTCTGCTGCGGTATGCCCACTGAGCCGAATGCCTCCTCGCTAGCACCTTTTTCCCCGCTTTCATTAGTTATGTGCTGCGCTTCCTGAGTGCCTATGTCATGAGGCCTTTTCCTTTCTTCATTGCCTTGCCTTATCTCCGCCGCGATCTCATGAGCCTGGGGACGCGGGAGAGCTTGGGCCGTATAGTCGCCAAAACTCAGACCCTTTTTCTTTAGCAGCATTTCCGAGCGATTTGAAAATAAGTAGGGGTATTGTTTGGACAGATTCTGCGATACCGCGGCTTCAGTCATCAATAGTCCGAACGGCCCCTCGATCTTTACGCTGGCTATGGGCAAGCAAACACTATCCTCCTCAACTACCTGCCGGATCCACGCATGTTCCCCGGTAAAATCCTCAGGTTGCACATACGCAGGGTGGACGATGTCCATTGTCGCAGCCGAGTCCCTAAGTACCCTACATGGCGTTCCGTTCACTGCGAGGTCGCGAATGTAGGGTTCTAAGAGCTCCAAGTTGCCGTCGTCATTTACGAAAGAAAAAACAATCCTAGGCTTCCGACAGCCGATCGCAAGGTGTCCAGGCTCCTGGCAACGGAAACAGACGACCGGTTTTCTAGCCTCAAACGCCCTTTCTGTTTTTCTTTCGTCTTTCGCTGCACTGTTATTCTGGCCTAAATTATCTGTCGGCATGTCTTTGGTCTCACTTCCAGCTTTCTCTTTGTGAAAGGGGCGCCTGTTTTCCTCTTTGCCGAGTTTAGTCAACGGCCTGACGCGCGTTTTCTCGGATTCGCGACGTGCGGCGAATTCATCTGCTAGCACTGCAGCACGTTCTAAGCCCTTCTCGCCCGACCTATCTTGAATCCACAGGCGCATCTCTTCGCTCAAGGACCCATAGAACTGCTCCATGCAGATTAGCTCAACAACCTTGTCGTGACAACCGAACGCATCTTCCCCTTTTAGCCACTCAATTAAATTGGCTTTCAGTTTGTAAGTGAAATCTTGAAAAGACTCGCCCGGTGTCCTAGCTGCCTCCCGAAAACGGCGGCGGAAAGCCTCCGCTGAGAGCCGATATTTCCTCAGCAACGCAGCTTTTACTTTCTGATAATCTTCTGACTCGTCCTTCGTTAGCCTTGCAATTATTTCGGTTGCTTCGCCAGGAAGAACGGTCAGAATCTGTTGCGGCCAACTCTCTAGTGCCAACCCGTTTCTCTCGCAGGTTCGTTCAAAAATAACGAGAAACAAACCCATGTCATCGTTAACCTTGTACGACGGCATGAGATCCCTTATTTTCACTCTTGCTTCATCTGAATGCCTTTCATTTATTGAGAGGTTATTTGCTGATTGCCTGGCCAGATCCCGCTGCACGTCTAGTTCTTTTAGCTTTAGTTCGTGAGCTCTCTGTTCCTCGCGTTCCTTTCTTTCTGCAGCTTCCTTTTGTTCAGCTTTCTCAGCTCTTTGCCTTTCCCTCTCCTCTGCAGCGTTTTGTTCAGCTTTCTCAGCTCTTTGCCTTTCCCTCTCCTCTGCAGCGTTTTGCTCAGCTTTCTGAGCTCGTTTCTCTATCTCTTCCCATGCTTCTGAAATTTCGTCCTCAAGAGCCCCGCACTTCTCAATCGCCTCAACAAGCTGCGGCTTTCTCTGACTTTTCCCGACCTCAATTCCCAGCTCTTCACAAAGTAATAACAACTCTGGCTTTCTCCGTTTGCTCAAATCCATGGTCAATCCCGAACGAGGACTTTCTTACTCTGCTGTGACGTGAGGAAGCTTTCAACAGGAGCCTGCACGTACAGAAACTAATTCGCCGTTTTAGAAAACACACAAGCTAAAACCTGGCAAATTCTCAAAGAAAGTCAAGCGCTCACCATTCTGCTGAAGCCAGGACGAAGGGTGGAGTATCCCATTGCTGCCAACCAGCTGATATAATCTCGACCGGGTGAGGTGGGTCGTCACCGCAGGAATCAGGAGACGACGATGAAGGCGGGCATCGAAATGATGAAAAATAGAAAAGATTGTATTCACTTCATTGGTACATGGTTTGACTCTATCTGAGTCTCGAGCGGTTCTCATTAACACGGGGGCCAGGACGGCCTTAAATCCCCTCGTGGTGGCCGGCGTTTCCTTCGGGGAAGTCCTCTCTCCGGTGGTCAAGTTGACGACCTCCTCGTCCTCGGGTCCTCCTTCTTGGTAGCTCGCCGTTTTCGTCTGCTCCGTAGAGGTGAGAGCTCTCTCGGGGCTGAAGGGGATTATCTCGTCACGGGAAAAGCGCTGGGGCTTGCTTCCCACATTGGAGAGATACAGATTCCAGGCATAACCTGTCGATGACTCCTTCGGGGAACTTGTGGAAGTGTCAGACCTCTGTCGGGCGGTCAAGTTGGCGACCTCCTCTCCCTCGGGTCTTCTTTCTTGGTAGCTCGCTGTTTTCGTCTGCTCCGTAGAGGTCAGACGCTCTCTCGGGGATGAAAGAGGATTATCTCGTCACGGGAAAGGCTCTCGAGCTTGATTCCCACATTTCACAGGTGCAGTTCCAAGCCGATCATAACAACGCTAAAGTCATAATGACAGCAACGCTGCGGAAACAAAAAATAGCTACTTCCAGGCACGGTGCCCAGGTCCGGGAGGGCACCACATATATGCAGAAACGAAACAGAATTGCAAACTCAGTGCGGCAGACGATCAACGCAAACACCACCACCGTTAAAACAGACACAAGGCCGCAACAGCGGAGCGTTCGCGAAACGAATTGGCCACACGTGGCGCTCCTGGCGAGAAAGAACAGCATTATACGGACAGAAGACAAAACGAAGCAGAAGTGTATACAAAAAGTACCAGACGATAATGGCATAGCAGAACAGACAGACGACGCCACCACAGAAGGCGCACAAAAAGCTAGTTGCCGCACGAATAAACAGGGCAATGTCCTGCCGAGTTTCTAATTTTTTTTTTGAGAAGGAAACAAGATTGCGCGATGCTTCTGTACTAGCTTTTGTTTGTGTCGTCTGTGGCGATATAGACGCGGTGATAGGGTAAGAACACGTGAATCGTGCTGTCAACGTCTGGACGAAGATGAATGTTACTCCGCCGCGAAATTGCCTCATCTCTCCAGCTCCTATATAGTACGGACCTTATATGTGCTTTGCGTCCGCCATGCCTTCTTGGCCAATTCCCCACACAGTAGGTATGCACCATATATTTGAGAAAATCAACAAACAACAACAAGAGTTCCCCTGCAGCAACGCAAGATAACTCGAAAGAACGTCGGAGCGCTTGCAGTGAAAAATAAACAGATTGCAATGTCTTAGTCAACCGGACAAGGTGGCGCTAGCAACAAAATAAAAAGAAAATATAGGACAGGAAAGAGTCACATAGGCTATTAGGTGTTTATTTTTAGCGCCTCAGTCTGGGTCCGAGATTGAGTCACCTCAGACATTTCGGTAGCAGGGCAACACTTATTCGCGAACTCATCTATGAAAATAGTAACAGCCACGCGCTTTCTCAATAAAAAAAAAGTAGTACGCTTTAGCAAATGTTAAGAAAGCGGGATATTCAATCAGCGGAGCGAACGGATATGGAATTACTGTGCTCCTACGCAGTATAAGCACCCAATTTCGCGTGCTTCCTAAAATTGTTGAACTTGGAAATCTCCAGAGAAAAAAAAATGACGAGATATCAAGTGAGTCGACAAATTTTAAATATCTGACAACTTTACAACTTGACGAATACTACACGTATCTAGAAAATACTAAAATTTGGAGAAAAATATTACAGATTGGTCTGATCAACAAAAATTCTGGCTGTCTATTGTATATTACCAACCTTATTCTTGTAGAGAGGGCAGTTCTGTGGAAAATCTATTTTGGAGTGCAGAGACACAGACGGTCAGATGTAGTGCGGTATTGTGGGCGGAGATTCTACTGTCGCCGAGAGTATGGGGACTACTTTTTCTTGCGAGCGCCCACTGAGACGAAGCCCTCTGCACGCGTTTCGCACTAAAGTCGGCGACATGCTGTGGCAGGTACGCCGTTGCACGAGAAAGAAAATTTGTACAGATGCTCCAACCATTTACGTTTGCTCAACTCCGTGACGTCATCGCGGAGGCGAACATCTCTCAATATAAGCGTCTCTCTTGGAACTATGTTTTGGAGCGCGGAGGCACATAGTATCAGATGCAGCGTGATTTTCGGGGCGGAGCTCGTACTTAATTAGTATCTTGTCACCGACAGTATATCGTCTCTGTCTGTTTAGCGCTGCGCCGCATCTTTTCCTAAGCCAGTACAGGAACTACTTTTTTGCTCGCACTTGCGTGAGACGACGGCCTCGGCACAGGTGCTGTGTGTGTGCGTAGTGTTACGGCAGTGCGAAGTTTCCAGCCAGGCCCGAGATGGACTCCAGAAATGCAACGCGCGCATTGCGTCATTGAATTTTGCGGGTTCTGTAGCAATTATTAAGCGGAAACCGCGGAATGTTTGAGGATTCTGTGCGCCTTCCGTTTTGTCGCGTAAGCCCATGCATTCGGTAGCATCGCGTTCAGCTGCGCGCGCGGCAGTGTAGCGAATTTTAACGCGATATATTTTTTTTTCGATTGCTTCGAGACGCGAGAAAAACTGTGTTGAGATGCGCATTACACCAGACTACAATAAATATTAAAATAAAAAAGAGGGGGGAGGTTGTAGGGGGAGGAGAACGTTCCCAATAACAAGGTTGGAGTCGATTTCCTTTGCCTAAAAAGGAAAAAAAAAGAACTTGTGGCCGAATAATGTTGCGGACACAGCGCCAGCGAAAGTATTCGTTCCTGCAAATGGAAAACCCGGATATGGGATTTCGTGTCGTTGTCGAATGTAAAGAAACAGAATGTGATACCGAATAAACAAATAGTAATAAACGGGAAGTAAATTATATGCGCCAACATTAACGGACACGCTTCGAAATGGGTGCGAATCGAAAGTTGTAGGTACACTTAAGTATACCGGCCCTATGAGAACAGACCGTACTTTTCGGTATTTCTTCCTTTTTTTTTCTTTTTTTCACTATGGCAAAACACGCGGGATTCCTGCGTTCGTTGCGAAAGATCCGAGTACAACAGCTTTAAATCTATAACAGACATTTACACGTTGCTGAAGCAAACGTTACGGATTACCATTACGGTTAGATCATTGAAGCACGTAATTGATTACAATGCCTAATTACTGTCCCACGAAATTAGTTGAGCAATTCCTAAAATGTAATCGATTATTTTTACGTTATTTTCCTCCCAACCAGTTATAACAATGCTGAAATACCATAAATAGAACAAGGTGACCTGGCTCTTTCAGTGCGTCCTCTGCAGCTCTTTACACGCAGTTGGGCTCGCTAAAAACACGGGGGGAAATCGTTTTTCTCAGCATCCACTGAACCAATTTTGGTGAAATTTGTTGCGTTTATGTAAAAACAAAAATTAATTTACCGACTGTAGGGAGTATCATTTTCGTTCCGGTCATCAATATTTTTACAAAAATTATTGAAAATAAAATAAAATAAAGAGATAGAGTCAACCAAATGTCGACGCTAAAGAAGACAAGTTCGACGTACATGGTGGTTCAAATTATTCTATTATTAAATGTTGATCATATCTCTCTATTCTGCCTCTTTCCGTCTCTTCTTCATCTCGTTCATATTGTATTTAACGCGCAGCTATGTCGGTCTTGTCTTCCTTAGCGTCGGCACTTGGTTGGCCCTCTCCTTTTTTTGACCAAGAGCCCAGGTAGGCCGATCCCGTATAATGACGCTAATTACGCTCATACCGCTAATTTTCCCTGCTCGGCGACTAAGGCCCGCTTCGTGTGGGCACCAGCGAAGCCGCCTTTCAAACAGCATTGCTTCGCGCTCGCCCTGATTATTCCAATGAACTGACTCCATTTCCCAAAAGTGTGCCGTACGGCGGCTTTGCCTCACTATGTCTCTATCTACGGTGGTGCACGCTTTACAGAAACGCAGTGCATATGGTTAATTTTAGACTATATTGGCACTAATTACGCCCATAGCGCTAATTTTACCTACTCCGTGACCCATTCTCCCTTTTTGTCTCCTTGCGATATACATTTTCCATACCATCTGCGACCCACTACGACGCTCCAGAGGCCCAAAGGGCCGTTTTATTGCTGGAAGTGGTTACAAAGTACCCAGATCCCAGATACTCAAAACCCGTGTGAAGTTGGCTGAAGAACACTTTGCCTTCAAAAAATAATTACGTTTACAACTCTGTGACTCAGCATAACAAAAAATAATGCGATATCACAACTCTGTAAACAGCACTTTGAGGGGACAGTCAAAACGTCAAGCACCATCTATCGACTTGTAGCAAAGCGCCATCCGCCATCTTGACGAAGGCATGGTAAAATGAAACTGCTCGCTCGACAGTATAGCTACATACTTTCGCCCTTATTCCGTGGTGTCCTACTAGTACTGTTCGCTGCTTCAAGCGGAGCAAGGGCAAGAAGCTAGGCTTGTCGTTTTCGGCAATAGGCATAACAAAAAAAGCGAATAACATAAAATCCGCATGATAAACATTGGAAAACGCAGACAACGTTTTTCATCTCGTTCCTTCGTGTCTGCTTGTCTACTACGACGTCTATGACCCCTCCTCTTTCTCGACCTTCTCTCCTCAAAAATAAAAAAAAAATAAAATCCCGTGTATGTTTTTTTTTTTTTTTTCACCACGTCAGCTTCCTTTAAATTAGCGCTCAAGGGCAGCGCTTGCTTCCGTACGAAAGCTTGTTTGGGAACGCGAACGCCTGTTTAGCTCACATAAGCTCACACTTAATCTTTTTTTTAGATTTTGATGTGAAGGCACCGCCGTTTTATATACAACACACTCAGAGAGTTTTAAGTGTTTAAGCATTATAGCAGGTAAAGAATAATTTCGCCAGAAATGAAAAACACCTCACAGGTTGTTGGGACGCACATTTCGCGCTAAATATTCTCCAGAAGAGGTAAAAATGACGGAAAGAAAATATGAGAAGACAGTTCGATGTTCACGAAAAATTTCGTTTTGATTCGCCGTGAAAAAATGCGCTTTGACTAGCATAAGCGCGAACAGTCGACAGTTACAGCGAACTATTCATTGGTCGATGGACGCTTATGAAGCGGCATCTAAAGAAGCAAGGGGCAAGAAGCGAAAATTAGTCGCAAATAGGTGAAATTAATTGCACGCCCTCGAAAATTAACCACATTGCACCATAGTCAGTATTATCTGCGGGATCGGACCACTTGACGTATTGGTAAAAAAAGAAAGCGTGAATCAAGTGTCGACGCTAAGAATACTTTGGTCGACGTATTTACGCTTGGAATACGATACGAGTAAGATACGAAATGACTGAATATTGAAGATGAAGTAACACACAAAGATACAAAATAGAGAAATATAATCAACATTTAATCATCTCATCATTCTAACAACCATACACGTCGACCTTTTCTTCTTTAGCATCGACATTCGGCTGACCATTTCTTTGTGTGCGTGCGTGCGTGCGTGCGTGCGTGCGTGCGGGCGGGCGGGCCCTGGTTCACATGACGGGCGATTGGCACAGGGCGGGCTCTTCTGACTCAAAACGCCAACATGATTGAATTTGCCAACATGGTCGAGTTTGAAAGTGTCCAGAATGGTAACTTCGCAGACGTTGGCTAACAAGCTCAACGTGTTTGTACCTGTATGCATTCCTAACGTTCCGTCTGGACGTGACGGCACGCCCTGCGGTGTTTCCTGGTTTTCGCATTGCTCACAAGCCCACACGCAAACGCCGAAAAGTAACTAGTACGCTCTCGTTTCTAACGTGAAACCGACGGGTATGCATGGTTCGCGTCGTCTGCTTCCCACTAACGTCGTCTGCTTCCCGCTAACGTCGTATGCTTCCCACTAACATCGTCTGCAACCCGCGTGCCGTCAGCGTAAACAAACGACCACTCGTTCAGTGCGTGCCTTTTCGTCTGTTCTCTGACAGAACGTTCTTTTTTTACACTTCCGGCGCGTGTAGTGCAGACGAAGAACATTGCAGAAGGAGAGTTTACTTTTCTAGCATGCGGCGCCGTCTGGCGACTGCCTCTTGCATTCTGCTGTCCATCGCTTCGTGACGAGTGTCTTCATTTTCTTTCTTTTTTTCTTTTTTTTTTAGGGTTAGCCAGGCTTCGTTGTAAGGTGGTATTTCTCAATCGCCTCTTCGGGCATCCTGTCGTGCAAACGACGTCAGGCGGTTCGCACGTGTTTGTTCCTGGACACATACTTCGTGTGCAGGTGGAGCTCCGCTGACATTGCTCTCAACGCTGCGAGGTTGGATAAACGCGATATGTAAAGTATTTACGCTACCAGCACGGGACGCGCAGACGAACGTTTCTGGAGGCCATATCTATTCACGTAGGAATTTCTTCCTTGTCCTCACTCGTCTTTCTTTTTTTTTTTTCAGGGACAGACGAATCCACTATCACAAGTAGACGAATTCTGTACCGCATGTGTGCAGTGTGTGTCTGTGTGTCTTTTTTTTTGTGCGCTCAGACGAATACCACAGTGCTTGTGGACAAGCAGTGCTTTCTCGTGTGAGCAACAATCTCCAGCTAGCAGCTGGCCAAAATGGATTTCGCCCGTACAACGGTGTTTTCCCCCTTTTTTTCTTTTTGTACTTCATATCATTCGCACTACAGATACTCGAGCTTTTTTCGGCGAGATACGTCCAGGCCATGCGCGCAAAATGCGCGCGTTTCCGACTCAAAACGCTCGAGCGAGACCGCACAGTTAAAAAAAAGAGATAATAATAAATACAAGAAGGAACATATTCGGTGTAGGGCAATTCCAGGCCACTTTTGCCCAGGCCACTCCATTTTACTCGAAGCAATTTTTATTTTCTTCTTTTTTTCTCGTCCGCAAAATGGAACCTTAAGAACCTTCATTCTCCTTCTCGTTCTCATAGCCTCCTTCAAATGCTTTCACCAGGAACGAGGAAGCGAGCTTGAAACCGAGGCGGAACGAGATTGCAGACGAATGGACAAGCATGGGCCGCGGCTAGCAGAAGGCCCAGAGCAGACGGCTAAGAGGCGCGGAACAGACAAAAACGTTCGCCAAAGAAGCAGACGACCCGATATCGCGGAAGCAGAAGACGAGGAAGAAGCAGCAGCAGACGACGTATATCGGCACAAAACGCGAGCGATATCGATCGGCGACAGGGAAGGCCAGCGAATAGCGAAGATCTATAGCGCCTGTTTTCACTTAAAATTCCGTTTTATTCATCTGCTTCTTCTTATCTCTCTTCTTTCTGTTAAAATCCTCCGTTCGGAGGAGAAAAAAAAAACAGAAAAGAAGAGGAGGGGGTGGTGGGGATCTGGCAGTGAACTGAAAGGGCGGTGTTTGAGCTAAATCGCAGGCATATACCTACTACAACTATGTCGAAATTGAGGGGAAAAAAAGTACTAAATCCTACAAAAGAGATTACGCAAGAAAGTAGAGAACACGAAATAACCGTGGAGCCTGCATGCGGAGTGATCCGATGTTTGATCTGATTTAGTTTTTGTCGGCAACTGAAGGCGGCCTTCTCCACTCGGCTGCTGCCTGATGAAGCGTGTATCTCGCTTTCGTTTCTCGAGCACCACCCTGGTTCGTTTTTCCGTCTTCTCCGGCCGCTTCTTTACTTTTTTGCATGTCACTTATCTAGCCGCGTTCGTCTCCCATCTTACGCGCGATTCTTTCTTATTGGATCCTCCCTGCCCTTCTTCAGCCAATAGATGCTCTTTCGGATCTTTTTTCCATCTTTCTTTCCTCTTTTTTGAACCGAAACTGCGGGCGACCTACTTTTCCTGAGCCTTTTATGCTCTCCTGTTTCGTTTGTTCGCGAAATGTCAGGGGATGCTGCGCAGACGTATAAGACTTTCAAGCACGAAATTACGCGCGTAGCTTCTTTTTTTTTTCCATCTACTTTTTTCCCCGGCCCGCGAATACGCGAGAAATCTTACGAACTTAGCTTGAATCGTCGCCTGCTTTATTTTTTTTTCGTCTGCTTTCACAAATTCGATGCAGACGAACCAATCCACCCGCGGCTCGAATCTGCAACGCAATCGCTTTAGCAGACGACACGTGCGGGCGTCCTCTGCTGAAAGTGGTCGCAGTTCCGCAGATTCGTCTGTGTCAAATTCGAAATAAAGAAAAAAAAACGAAGTTACAGAATTCTGGTTGCGAAAATGGAGGCATCGCGTGCCCTAAAACGCCGTCTGCTACGTGCACCTGGCTGGAATTTGAAACATGTCGTCTGCTATGCAACGGACGCGAATTGCAAGCCACAAACGGCATGAAAGGTGTCACAAACTAGGGCAGAACACGAAAGATGACTGTTTTGCATTCGCGCTAGAGCCGCTCGAATTGGAAAAATAGCAGGTAACGTCAAACCAAAGGTTCTCAAAAATCTGACCCCCCCCCCCCCTCCTTTTCTTATTTTTTTTTTGTTCCTAAATGTAACATGAGTTGACGCGAATGTGTTAAAATGATAGTGCAGAAATGGCACGTTAAAGCGAAGTTGTCAAAAAACGTGTCAAAGTAATGTGAAACTTTGTGACGCAGGCTTTTATTTATTTATTTAAATACTGCCTTTTCGAGGACAGCTAGTAAAAAATACAAATGATTCGTGACACCCGTTCTAAATGCGCGGTGACTTGCAAAACACACGTATCTAATGCCGCTACCAGTGAATCATGTCTTATAATCTGTGGACGCATAATATACGCCGTGTTCAAGTAATACCAAGTGCTCGGCGTTACTAGGCCTTCGAAGAAAAAAAAACCCATGACTGCGTTTATAGCCAAGCCCGTAAGACATACATGACGTTTGGTATTCCAGAGACTCTATAATGTGAAGCTATTCCAAACTGTTTTTATTTCATCTCTGCAATCAGCCCTCAGCGCTTGGTCAACATTTTTTATTCACCCCCCCCCCCCCCCCGCCGGTCTGTCACAGAAAACGCGAAAATTCCCCATCTGACATGACGTTTACACACTGATAATGCATGATTAGACCAAACGAAATAAAGAAATATATATAATTCCGATTCTACGCCTTTTTCGCCATTAGCCCTCTGCTATTGGTCAAAAGCTCACGGGCGGGGGCCCACTTCGCCTGTCTCTCACGCGATTTCTTAAAACCACGAGAACTCACACGTGAATGTGACGTGCACGCATTAAAGATGCATAGATATGCCGAAGAGTAATGGAGATATTTTTCTTCTTTTTTATAACTCTAAGTCATAATTACGAACTCGTACCGACTGTTGGCGGCGTCGCTTTGATGTAGTGCTTGAAGTTCTCCAGAATAATTGTAAGAACTCGTGATGTTCTAAAAAAATGTTGTTCCACCATATTTTAGCGTGAATTAGTGCAGCCGAATTATGTCATCATCATTACAGAAACATAAACGATAAAGGCTGCGGTTGTGTGCGTGTGTGTGTGTGCGCAATCCAATTGTACTCGTGATGTATCGTTCTTCGTGTTATCAAACGTCGTTTTGTTCTATACGTTTACACGTATCTACAAATACATAAATTCTGCGCAACATTCAGACAGTGCAAATTTTTAAAGCGCCGTCCTTTAAGGGATCTGAAACTGAACAACATGATGTGCTAGTTTAGGGTTCTAGCGGTATACTTCGGAGAGGTGTATAACAACTTTGTTCCACATTGAACAAAGTTGTTTATACACCTCTCCGAAGTATACACCTCTCCGAGGTATACTGGTACTTTGTCATGATAAGTTTTTTTATAAAACGCATTTTCTTTCGCAGAGTTGTAGGGTTTTAAACTTGATGCGTGTATTTTTTTCTTTATTTCTTTTTTGTCTGCTTTCCAATGTTCGATAATCTTCTAGAAGAAATCGACGGCTTAACTCAAAGGCTTCTGAAAACAGATACAATACAGGTGCTCAGTGGCTTTACTCACACCCACAGAAGTCGCACGTCGGGCTATCATCCATTCAAATATGGCGGGAGCAAACGTTTCGTAAACGCCACTCCCAGCCACAAGCTGTACTGTAACGTTGCTTCACAGCGGGAAGTCCAGATGGCAGTTGAAGCACTCCCAACCATTAGCGGTACTGTAACGTTGCTTCACAGCGAAAGTCCAGATGGCACTTGAAGCCGTAGCCAGGTAGGGTGCCTCGGTACCGTACGGCGGCGTGAACACCAAGGCACGAGCAATCGGGGGGGGGGGGGGATAAATTAGAAGGGAAAATCTGTACGATAACACGAATGGCAGTGTCTGGCTATTTAGAGGCTAGAGCTGGTTGCCCAAGGACAAAGCCATACCGGAGCAAACATTCAAACAGGAAGAGGCATGTGACTGCTGCAGCAAAATCCGGGGACATCTCAGCACATCCTAATGGAATGACAATTAATTCACCCGGTGAGACCTGTAACTAACGTACCCGTTCGAGAAACGCTGTGATTCAAAGTGGACGGAAGCATCAACCGGTCAGCAGTCGAGATAAGCAAGCGACGTTTAAAGTATTGGTGGAAAGAAGAGCAGGGAAGAGACTGATACGATCGGATCCGTTAAAGACATAGGTAGCGGTACAAGGTAGATATAGAAGTTTTAAGGAAGAGAAAAAAAATGATTGAGGAGGTGTAGACAAAATGCTGGACTGAAAAGCATGTAGACCGTACTTGATTACCTCAAGCAGGTTAGGTGAACACTTGTCACCGCCCCGTTTCAAGCCAATGCCAATAAATCATCATCATCATCATCATCATCATCATCGCCTATATCTAGGGGTCCAGCTTAGAACTCTTGAAAAACTTGAGTCTTTTTGCCGGCAAGCAGACAACTTTCCCTGGCAGCGTCCGCGGTGACCAAAGGTATTGGAAGCGTCTGGGTGACTTCGTAGGCAGAACAGGCAGCCTTGTCTTTAAAGTTATTGATGTGCGCCGGCTGAGTGACCATTTATGGTTCTCCTATGCCTGCTTCCTCCCGCGCGAAGATACAATGTTCACTCACTCCATTTTTCGTATTACCATTCCGCCTATCCCTTATCCCCAGCGTAGGGTAGCAAACCGGACGCTCGCCTGGCTGATCTCCCTGTCTTTCCTTTAGTTGCTTCCTCTCTCTTTTCTCTTCTGAAAACACTCGCTTGCAGCCAGCTATTTTGTTTAAATACAGCTAACTTCATCCAAATCGATTAAGTAGCAGCTAAAGGAGATAATTTATTAGTTCTACTTGTATTTTAAGGCGAGAAGCTTGAGTTAAAGCGTTTTGTTGAGTGCTTCAACCTCTCCCTGATGATGATGATGATGAATGATGATGATGATGATGATGATGATGATGATGATGATGATGATGATGATGATGACGGTGGTGGTGGCGATGATGATTTTTAATTTCATCCCTTTAGAAACGGATCGGCGAGAAATAGTCACTCAAATGCTTGAGCTAAGCAGTTTCACTACATCTATTGTAGTCTTGCATTTTGCCTATCTCTAGTTCATTTTATTCCCGAACATTAAACTTCCATCTCTATACTGTAAAGCTGCTACGCCCTTAATGACCCCGGTTCAATCTTCTCCGAGCATTTTTTTCCACTGATAGTATCTTGCTTATGTCGTCCGTCTGACTTGGGCAGTCCATTAGAGTATGATAAATTGTCTCCAGATTCTTTCTGCATCCTACACATGCCTCCCCCTGTTGGGAATAGTTGCTCCTTCGTGTTTTTGTCTTCCGAAAGCCAGTTCGGGGCCTCAAATAGCAAAGCCCGTACCTCCTGCTTGAGGCGACGCCTTTTAGCAATCGCAGCTACTAAGCTCTGGAGACGACGTAATAAAGAAGACGAAATGCTCGCCGCAACAAGCATGCTAGTCTAGTTATTCCAGATCTTCTTTTTATTTGTCTTTATTTCTTTTACTTTGCGTTTCTCATTTCCAAAAAGAATTTTCTTTAGCTACCTACTGCCGCCCGACTCTTGGCCTATCCCCCTCCGTGGGCACGAGCCATGATGGAGATTCATCGTTGTCGTTGTCATCAACATCATCATCAAGCATCCTCGTAGCCATGACGTGCGCGTCGTATGTGAAGCCGTGCACAATCTTTAGTCCTAAGCATATAGCTATCGCGTCCCAACGAGCCGACGCGATGGGCCAGCAGTTTTCTTGTTTTTTGTGCCACTGCTGTAGCCGTTGCTATGGAAACACTTTGCACACGGCTCTCTCTCTCTCTCTCTACCGGGCTGTGAGCAGACGAACTCAGTGACGCATTTGGAGTTTGGGATGCCTACATGCAGACGCAGACGACAGAGGAGACGACAGAGAAAATCGCAGAAGCGTCGACGAAGTCGGGATGAATAATTGATGCCGCTGCGATGTTCAACAAACAACAAACACATCCACGGACAGTTTAGTGGAAGAGTTACGCAATATCGGTGCCCCTACGTGCGTTGTGGACTGAAGAGCGAGTACGCACTTTCCTCTGAGAATTTTCGGCAACCTCAGTTGCACGCTCATAGATTGAAAGAACGGTACGCGACTAGGCGCTAGAGAGATAATTAAGGAAACAAAAACTTAGTGAATGCGATTATGACGTAACAGGTGAACGGCTGTCACAGTATGCATGCAGCGAACGGCGCCTACTTAACGATATTCCCGTGAGTGACGCAGTAAGTGCTCTGTCGGTCGCCGAAATGCCGCGAACAGACGACTCTTTTCGTCTGGATTCCTGACCGCGAAAGTGGCTTCGCGAGCAGTCGACAGAGAAAAATGAAAGGGGTCTGAGTGCAGAACAAAGAGACGTCTAGATGTCGCTGTAGGTAAAGCAATTGAGCACCGCCATGTTGACAGTACCGCCTCAATTCCTTAAGTGATCCGGGTGCCCCAATTGGACACTTACCGCAGCCGAATTTCACCATGTTACGCCCTCTAGTTCGCTCCAAAAGTGCGTTTGTGTAAAAGGAGAAGGGGGGGGGGTCAAGCAATCTTTGATTGCTTGTACGAAAGAAACTCGGTGTCGCAAAACATTGGCGTATACCAACTCCTCGTTTGCAAGGATCGGGTTCTGAGGGTGGTTAAATTTGGATCCTGGGATTTGTTGTGTCATATAAGGAGTGGCAAAAAAATGTGGGACGAAGTGGAGAAAATGGAGCTGGGCAGGCCATGTAATTAATGCGTAGATAGATAACCGGCGGACCATTAGAGCTACAGAATGGATACCAAGAGAAGGGAAGCGCAGTCGAGGACGGCAGTAACTAGGTGGGTGATGAAGTTAGGAAATTTGCAGGCGCAAGTTGGAATTAGCTAGCGCAAGAAAGGGGTAATTGGAGATCACAGGAGAGGCATTCGTCCTGAAGTGGACATAAATATAGGCTGATGATGATGATAAGGAGAGGCCTTCGTCCTGCAGTGGACATAAGTATAGGAATATGATGATGATGATCATGATGATCATGATGATGATGACGACGACGACGACGACGGGGTAGGCACTTGGACCGACGCGAGCTCCCAAATCGTGACGTGTGGAAGGCAGCTCTTTGTTAAAATGTTAGTAAAGGCCAGTCCACAACTGGAATCGTTCGACTGCCATATAATTTATGAAGAGCGCACCCATATTTATCTCATATAGTGGCGCATCGTTTAGAAATTACTTGCACGTTTCTTGTGGGATTCGTTATTTCACGATGAAGTCGCCTACCTCCTTAACAATATGTTTTGTCTCTCTCTCTCTCTCTAA